>NC_056463.1:26741749-26953507 GCF_008729295.1 Plectropomus leopardus
CTATTTAATTGGTCCTCCATTCTCTTCCAACCACCCAACATTAGATTACATCCGATTACGCCTGGCCCTCTCAACCCTACCTCTTTGTGTAGTTCCAATCTAAGCCATGATTGGTGAGTACAATGACATGATGCACTTTTTACCTTTAGATCCCTTTAGCCTGTCAGCACAGGGGCCCATTAATTTCTAAGCAGCCAATTTAGGATTGTTAATGGTGCTGCACAGTAGGTAGTGAAGAATAAGCATCTTAATCATAGCTTTTTGGATGATTTAGGTTGTAGATAGTGCAGCCTCAATATCAGCTCTAACCTGGGTGTCACTAAAAAAAATGTTGTTTCTGTTCTATCTCTTTTAACTGTTTCTTCAGGCTGGAGGAGGGTGTTTGAAATGTTGTCCTTTATTTTTCCCCTGCTCAAATGGGGATTTTTTAACAGCCTTTTGCACTTGGTGGGACTGAGAGGGTATTTCATACCAGGACACTAAAATAAAATGTTGGCCAAAGGCACAATGCGTTGAACAGGTAAATAAACTGTGACCAACCGTTCTGAAAATGTCTACAGTAAATCTGTACGGCCAGTCAAAGAGATGTGTGCGTTTTAAAATCCATTTTGTTAAATGCAACTTTGACAATGCAAGCTAATGAGTAATGCCTATGTGCATATTCAGTAACCACACAGTGTATTCATACTCTAAGGAATTCCTTTCTGTTATATCACAATGCAATTCTTAGAATTTCCTACTAGTGGTATGGTGGCAAGGGTAAATCTGCAGGTAGAATAAAGCAATAGTAAATCCGTCTGTATACTGACTGTTCCGCTGTCTTTAACCTCTGTGTCTCTATCCAACCCATCAATCTCCTTGGGTTAATCTTTATTGGTAAGCAACACAGAGGTTAATGCACTCTAAAGCTTTCATGTGTTGCTGCTTTGATGATCTTCTTGCCTGACAACATTTGTTTTAGAGTTCAATTATTTCCTGCTTTCACCCTGTTGGAGATATAAGTATTGACAGCACGTGGGGGTATTCAAATTCTTGTTGTGAAGCCCCCTCCCCGTACTATGCACACACACACACACACACACACACACACACACACACACACACGCGCGCGCGCGCGCGCACACACACACGTATGTGGATTATCAAGAGTGTCTTCTTCTATCAAGCAAGTTTTTAATGTTTCACCAAGGGTTTTTGCAACACTGATAAGCAGAGTTATAAAACAGTGGAAGCTTTTATGATGTGCATTTTAGCCACTACTAATTCTACCCATCACAGATTAATGAAACTAGAGCAATATTTTTTTTACAGTTACGATAAATTTGCAATTAAAGAAACAAATATCTACAATTAAAGAAACAACCGAGAACATTTTTTTTGTATAAATTGAATCGTCATCTTTTCTTTTATTTATTGAAGCCAAACATGCAGAGAATAAGAAAGGGATCACTTATTATATTGCTGAAAAATAATTTATGCAAGAGCACATTTTGATGTACATCTATCAACACAACTTGCACGCATAGCAGACAACAGCCTCTTATTTTTCTGACACAGCCACACTACATATACCTATGCTAGATGCATGTGGGCGTACAGACAGGCGCTCCGCTCACAAATGCATCTGAAAGCATCAATATCACATTTCCTGTGGTCTTTATTTCCAAGCAAAAGCACAAAGTTTACCCTTGATTTCTATGCCACCTTCTGAAGAAATGCTCTTTCAAAAGACTGAAACTTGTTCTTTTTAGTACTGTAAGGGTTGGTGTCTCTAAACTTCATACAATATAGTAATATCTTGAAGGTTTAGACTGTTTTCAGGTGTGCAGTCTGATTAACAGGTAAAAAAAAACATTTCTACTCAAAAGTGTGTTGTAATAAGTAACATTGCTCTCGTTGAAACCTTAAAGAACAAAGGAGGCTATTTTTGAGGCATAATCTAAGCAACAGTACTTTCAGATAGTCACACATACTTATTGCATTAAATCAGTAATGTCCCATATAAGTAACAAACAATTTCAGTCTATATTTAGATATACTATGGAATGAGGCCACTAAATTATTCAAGTTTCATATTTGATTGACTTGCAATGGAACAAAGAGGCAAAACAAATTTAACTGGAATATCATCCTTAACTGCTGCTATTGCCCTGTCGCAACATATTTGAGTCGATACTTCATTAAAAATAATGCAAGAAGATGATGAAAGGAAAATACTGATTCAGAAACACTCCTTAAAATGATGCAAACACACTAAGGATTGATCTTTTCAATTATATCAACTATATAGTGTTGCACTCCACACATGCTCACAAAGGAATGGAGAACATACAGTTTTAGTTCTAATGAACCCAAACAGTTTTTAAATAACTGACTGTAAGACTTGTTCGTCATATTGCTCTAAAATTAAATTATAAAGTAATCATCACATTATTATGTGGCACTGACATGACTTGACTGAACTTTCTCCTGTGCTGCAGCTGTGTCTCCAGACCCTCCCGAGTCTAATTCAGGTTACCGGCGTCTCTTATCTTCACTGATGACCTTTGAAGGGAGGAGATAAAGAAAACAAATTGTGTGGGAGGCTGTAGATGTGGTTTGTGATATTATGTTCTTGTAGAGAAAGTTATGAAGGAAAAAAAAAAAAAACATCAACAGCATCTGCCCCCACACTGGTCCTGTTTGAGAGGTGTCACTCTTTCAAGGATTGGGGTTTGCACACACTGCAGAAATGCAACGCAGCACCTTGGCAACACGCGAGATGTTCACTAAATGTCATCAAATATCACATTGCACACAGGCCTGTAACAACAGAATGTCAGCTGATAAAGGTTTTAAGGCTCACTTTGGTAATTACAATGTTTTGTAGACAAAATCTTATTTTTATTCATTCTGCTGCATTTGAAAAGTAATTTCTGCATTTTATTTATTTTATGACTGAATTCATCTGTATTTGATTTATAGACTAATGCAACAGAGTAGAATAGTGAGAGATATGCAGATTATTGCAGAACAAGAGGTTATAGACAAACAATATGTTTTATTTATTTTGAAACCATCTGAAAGAAATATCGTTGAATTGTGAGAAAACTTGCAAAAACTTGCCATCAGAGCTCCGAGTGGCATTTATGGGGACAGAAATCTTCCTTGTTGATTTATGCTGCCCTCTGTTGATTAGTCTGTGAAACTGTTGACTGAGTGACGTGATAAGCGAGTTGGACAAATGCTTCTCAACATGCAATCACAAGAACATGGTCTAATCATGAAATATATATATATAGCTGAATTTTTATTTATTTTAATGTTTAATTAATTTAAATTGCAGGTACATTACAGAAAGCCATTTAGATGTAAGCAACCAGTATTATGCCCAGTTCAGTGTTGTTTTTTTTTTTTTGTTTTGGAACACCCCCAGTTCATTGGGGATTCCACGGCATCGGTTTGTCCAACATGTGACTCTATTACTGAAAGTGTGTGTGATGTTCTGTAGCTACAGTTAATCAATCGGTGAGCTGATTCATTCACAGCACATGGGTAGGGTAGCTGGTGTACGATCAATGCTACATGTGACAGCAACACTGAGGCACACAGCTGCTGTCCTTTTTTTATGCAGGGTATAAATCTAAATGTCCTTTGCAGAAATATAATATGATGGGAAGATAAAATATGTGAACCCAAATAAAAAAATAAAAACATTCCTTGCAGGCAACTGGAGGGAGACAAGGCCAAACTGCAGAGGCTTATGTCCCCCTTTGGACCCTCTCTGGATGCCTGCCTGGTTAGATTAGTCTCCTTTTTATTAGCTTACACTCCCAGTGGCGAGGCAGCAACACTGGATTATCCCCCTAAGAACTCCGGGGCAGGCATACAAAATTATTCCTGTCTGCTGCCTTTAAGTAGTAAGTGTAAACATGTACCATGTAGGCATGCTTTAAAAGATTAATAAATCTTTCAACAATGCTCAGAAAAAAATGTCATTCTGCTTTCTTTGTCAATTCTCAGATAAATACAAATGAACTTATAACGCCTCGGGTTTGGTTTTCACTGAGGGGAATTGCCAGAGCTCAGTCATGTTGACAACAATTGACTGTCACTGTTGAGTCAATGACAACGCTTTTTTTCACCCCCTTCTAATCTATTACAACCTCTGACATTACTGTACTGCAGGCAGTGCTGATTCACCAGGGCAATGATTAGCTGATTGATTTACCATTAGAACAGACGTACCATGTACAAGGCTTCGAAATAAATACAGTAATCAGGCTGGAAAAGAACACTTGTCTATTGATGGTACATTGATTTTTTTTTTGTCTGAAACTGTTATTTTTACTCTTTTTTTTGCAGACAATATGGTGAAATGTAACTAAGTCCATATCATAAATACTCTACTTAAATACAAATTTAAGGTACTTTTATTTTACTTGAGCGTTTTTATCTCATGCCTTTTTCTGCTTCTACTCTATGACACTTAAAAGTAAAGTAAATATATAAAAAATATATAAGTAAAAGTAAATATTGCTCTTTTTACTCCACTATAATTTTTTGTTCACTTCTTTACCCACAAGTTACTTTACAAAAGACTTTTGTGCTCATACCATACAAACATATAGCTACAAGTGCAGCTGAGACAATTGACTGATTGATTAGGAAAGTAATTGACAACTATTTTGATAATCTTTTAGAAGATCTTTAATTTAATTTTTTTGATGATTCCAACTTCTCAAATATAAGGATTTGCTGCTTTAAATTTTAATTAATTATTTTGATTTAAAAAATTGATTATTTTTTCGCTGCATTTGAAGACTACTTCTACTTCTAATACATTACATATGTTTCCATATTTCCAGAGTGTAATTACATACTTATACATACTTTTACTTAAGTCCCATTTTCCATGCAGGGTTTTTACTAGTAACAGAGTAGTTTTTTTTTCTTTTTCTTTTTTAAAATACAATTTGGTATTAATAGCCTATTTTTATGGTTGTCGGCCTAAATACTTCCTCCATCACTGTATAGAAATAATTAGCCTACCTTGTAAACTACCCAAATAGTATGTACATAATATATTTTCTTCACGGAATATTAAATTAAAATCATTAAATATTGCGCTGACAAAGAAAGGCTTTCAAAACTTTATCTGTTGCCAGCATTTCTGTGTTTATTTAATATATTTAATAACAATCATATTTAATTTTTCAATTACTGTTTGTATAGTTATCATGGAAGTTTTATTTTTGTTTCTTTTACAGTTGTGTTTATATTCTTATGTTTGTATTTGTGGCCGATTTTGAATAAAATGAGAAAAACAAATATGTATTTTGCGTTTCTGCATACGTCATCACCCCACGCCCATGTGACATCATCAACATTCGCCAGTAAAGCATGGCGATGTAGCTGTCAAATTGATCGGGATGCTAAGAGATTTGCAATGTTTTTTGGATATTTAGAGTGACTTTTAAAGATTCCCAGCGCTTTAAACTGGTTCCGTTTTCATAGTTTAGTCGTTTGTTTTCGTTTCTGTTGACTCCTAGCTGCTCGCGCGACAGTTAAACATCAAAATGCACTCCGTGAAGGTCGGCTGTTTGGCTTCGGCTGCATCGCGAGCTCTCAGCTCATGTGGAGTCCACTGTCGTGAGTTTCTTAAAGTGTCTGCTTGCTCTCATGGTCAGTGCTCTGCTAATCAGACTCGTTTTTGTCGCTCAGCGGCCTCGCCAGAGGTGACAGTTATCCGTATTCCTCGCGACATGCAGAAGCACATTGAAAATGTGAAACAGACTCGAGGCAAGTACAAGATCAACAACATCAAAGCCGGAAAGCTCCTGATCCAGAGCAAGAACCCTGATCTGAACCAGTCTGCTGCATACACTCTGGGGAAGTTTGAGCAGCCTGTTTTGTGCTCAAAAGGATGGAAACATGTCAAATCATTCGGTGACTATTTCACCATAAACAACATCAAGAGTGTTGCACCTTTTGTGGTTGAAAATCAGAATGAGGACGAGGAACAGAGAGCATCTATGACATTTCATAACCTCCGCATCTGCAAGGAGCTGGTGGAAGCTTTGAACAGTATTAACATTACCCATCCCACCACGGTGCAGCTGCAGACCATCCCAAAAATCATGAAAGGTCATAATGTTCTCTGTGCCGGAGAGACGGGCAGTGGGAAAACACTAAGTTACCTCCTGCCTATTGTGCACAGGCTGCAGGCTGAAAAGGAACCAGAGATGTACGATGAAAAAGAACACAATATTCGTGCTGTGGTTCTGGTGCCTTCCAGAGAGCTCGCCGAGCAAGTGGCGGCTGTGTCAAGGACACTGTGTGCTCCATTAGGCTTTGTGACGAGGTCTGTGGGTGGGGGGCGAGGTGTTGGTCACATAAAGGAAGTCTTCAAGAGGGATCATCCAGATATTTTAGTGGCCACACCAGGTGCGCTGGTCAAGGCCCTGCGGAGACGCTATTTGGACTTGAGCCAGCTGAGCTTCTTTGTGGTAGACGAGGCTGACACCATGTTCGACCCCAGCTTTTCTGACATGCTAGAGAACATCCTCAGCCACACAGACATTGCTAGTAATCCCAAGGAAACACAAGGCCTCAGCCGTAAGGCCCAGCTGCTGGTGGTCGGGGCCACCTTCCCCGGGGGTGTCGGGGAAGTGCTCAGCCAGGTGACAGATCTTGGCAGCATGGTGGTCATCAAGAGCAAGATGCTGCACTTCCTCATGCCACACGTCAAGCAGACGTTCCTGAAGGTAAAGGGTTCTGACAAGATCCTGGAGCTCAACCAAGCATTGAAGCTGCTCCAACAGAAACAAGGAGGAGGTGCTGCTCTGGTGTTCTGCAACAAGTCTGCCACCGTCAACTGGCTGGGGTACCTGCTGGAAGAGATGGGGGTGAAGCACGCACGTCTGCAAGGGGAGATGCCCGCTGCTGTGCGTGCAGGAATCTTCAAATCCTTCCAGAAGGGCCTGGTCGATGTGCTGATCTGCACTGACATTGCTTCACGAGGCCTGGACACATCCCGAGTGCACTTGGTTGTCAACTATGACGCCCCAGAATCTCACACAGACTACATCCACAGAGCCGGGAGAGTGGGGAGGGCAGGAGGGGTGGAGGATGGGGAGGTGCTCAGCTTTGTCACTCATGCGTGGGATGTGGAGCTGGTGCAGAAGATTGAGACTGCTGCACGTAGGAGAAGTAGTTTGCCAGGGATGGAATCTGAAATGCGTGTGCCAAAACCCAAAGTAGCAGAGGCGGAGGAGTAGAAATGTGTTTTTTGTATGTTTGCAAATAGAAAAGCCTCTGGTGAAAATGTTACTGTATGTGTTTTGTTGGTACTGAAATGTAGAAAACATTGTCAGCAGAATTAATCAGACAGATTTGTTCAAAACAGAATTATAGGTGGCTGTTTTTCTTTTTTCTTTGCCTAAAACACTTTATTGTATATATATTTTTTAAATCAAGAATAAAATTGCCCAGTTATGCTTGATCGTGCTTTGGAAGAAAATTCTACAAACATATTTGCTTTTTTTGGTACTAAACTAGCAAGCAATTGGGAAAAAATGCAGGAAAATTACTTGAAAAAAACAAGTAACTGACCCCGTAAAAGTGATTAAAATTATGATTATTTTGTGATATTGATAATTTGTGAAACATTTATTACCAAGTTGCTCGTTGCCTTTTTTTCCTCGTTTTCTAAAAAAAAAAAAAAAAAAAAAAATACAATACCACCAATATGCTCAGGATTCAAAGGATTAAATACTTGTGAAAGGCATCTGAAAGCAGGACAAGTATAGTGATGTCAGTCCAGGTTTCAAAGGGTTAATCTGTTCATTAACTGCTTATTTAGACTTAAAATACTGATTACATTATTTGCAGTCAGCTGATGCAGTAATTTATTTTAAAAAATGGTTGGACTTCAAAGTAAAATCAAATCGTATACTTCTCTAATCTTGTTTTATTTACCTCAGTTAATCTATTGAGCAATTTGGAAAAATGTGTTATCTTTGAAAAATGTACTAGCCATTTTCTTTATGACAAAAAACAAGATTTTCTTGATCCTTTAAGGGTGTGTTGGTCCAGTTTTGGCTTCTCTTGAATGCAAAAATAACATCCTGAAATAGATTTGATACTGAAAACAGAAACTGTCTGGGTTGGTGAGTGTAGAGTAATTTTTTATGTAAACCTGTGCAACGAAGTAATGTGATGACTGTGACTGACATTTCTGTAGACTTTTAACAAAACAAAACCTGTTGGCCACCTGAGTTTAAGAGTTTAAATAATTTCTCCAACACCGCAGCACCCTTAATAATTTGAAAAAAAACAAAACAGCAGTCAACTTTGCCCGATCTACCTCTTAAAATGTGTAAAATATGTTTTATATTGATAATATCATGCAGACAAATATTGAATTTTCTGGAGATCCTTTTGTAATCATCCTTACCATAATTTCAATAGTTGTGTATTTTTTTCTGTAAATATGTGCTGCATGTAATTAGCCACCAGGTGGTGCCATTCGTCTTCTTTCAGCTCATGCACTTGAGCTGCACAGTTGACAGGTCAACACTTGTGTACAGACTTTTGTGCTCAGTACAATTAACATATGTGTACAGTCACAAGGTGCCAGTGTCTAAAAGATTTTGCTAATTCCAGTAGGGTACATTTCATGTTTGCAGTACAGAAACGCTCCATCAGGTCACACCACTAATCATTAATCTCCAGTCAAGTTGAACACATGCCAAAACCTGATGTTTCTACTGTTGATGTGATAGGTCCGCTGTAGTTGAAAGGATTTTTTTCCCTCTCCTGTGCCTGTGGGTGCTTGTTGAAAGGAAACCGCAAAAGTGTCAACATGAAAATCTGCCAGTGAAGAAAAATCTTTTGGATCTTATTTCAAAGGTAATGGCTTATCCTGTAACCCTAATTTCATGGTTCAGTGGGTGTTGCTTTAGGCAACTTTTTGGTTTTACATGAATTATGGATAGATGACGACAAACTTCCAAGTAGACATTTCTGCCTTGAAACAGCGTGTAGTCTTATTTTGAAAAAGCTGTCTATCAGTCAGTCATTTTACACATCAGGTGATTTATGCTGGAGTGTTTGTGGAAGTATAAAGATTATAGCGGCAGACAGAGGGTCGGACAGACGTGTTAATGGCTCTGACAGTAACGAGGGGCTGCCATCAGAATGTCTGGAATCTAGCTGAGATTGTCCTGCTCCGGCTCGGGTCAACATCTTTAAGCTTCAACCCCCCACCTTAGGTTCACATTTCACCCAACTGTACCCCGACAACATGTCCGCTTATAGCATGTGGAGCAAATGCCTCCAATCCCTCAATTTATATTTTTGTCCTGTGTCACCTCAGCTGACCCCTGCAAAAATAATATACTATCAAATGTCCCACTTCCAGTTAGTTGCTAAGCGCCACATTAAGTATTTTATGGCTAACATAATTTTAGACCATAGCGCTTACCCTTAAAGGGCCACTCTAGCAATTTCATGTATGACCAATTTACGCAATACAAAAATTGGTTTCATTTCTTTCAAACACACAGAAGAAACATAATGAGCAAGAAATGTCCCACAAACTACAAAAAAGAAGCATAAGGTGACAAGGAAATTAACTGAAAAAAAGAAGCTGGGGGATGGGGCTGTGGAGTGTTATTAGGTGTTATAAAGAATGAGGGGAAAAATGTTTAGAAAACTTTATCATTTTCTTAATTGTATATTTAAAATCATTCATTTATTCATTGTCTGTAACTGCTTGTCCACGTAAGGGTCATGGGGAGGCTGGAAGCCTGTCCCAGCTGTCAATTGGGCAAAAGGCGAGGCACACTGTGGACAGGTCTCCAGACTGTTGCGGGGCTGACACATAGAGACACACCACCATTCAGTCACATTCACACCTAAAGGTAAATAAGAGTCACAAATTAACCTAACCTGCATGTCTTTGAAATGTTGGAGAAACCTGAAGAAACCCATGCAGACACAGGGGAGAACAGGCAAATTCCACACAGAAGGTCCCCCTTGCCCAAAATCCAAACCTTGCCCCAACCCGGGTTTGAACCGGGGACCCTCTTGCTGTGAACAACCATTTAAAAATGAATGTTCCCTCACTAAGCCAACCCCACCACCCCTTCATATATAACAAACAGTCCCTTAATTTCTGGATTATCTCTTGGCATGCTCATAGAAAATTGGATCCTGGCTTGTTAAACAAAGGCAAAGCAAAGGAGGAGCATGGCGTAGGCTGGTTTGAGGTCACTTGTTCTCACCACTGAGCCTACAGTAAAACAAACAATGAGTATATTTGAGCAGGTGGTGATGTTTGCATGCCTTCCACAGGGAGTTCTCCTTTCTTTGTTTCTTACTTTGTATCTTTTTTTTTTTTTTTTTTTTTTTTTTTTGCTTGAAACCAATACTTAAAGGGTATTAACTTTGTATCTATACAACATTTGCCCAGTTTTAATAAGAATCAGAAATACTTTATTGTTCTCTGGGGGACGTTGTGATTTGTTACTGTTACAATTGCTCTGGTGGCAAGCATAGAGAATTATAGAAAGTCGAAATAGGTAGCAGCGCAAAATGTTTGAAAACACAAAATAGAAATACAGTAATAATAAAAACCAACTAAGTTTGGGAATATTTAAAATTCTAAAGATGTGTAATGTACTGACTGTGTTAAGTGTGTAAGAAGACAGAATAAAAATACAGTAATAATAATAATAATAATAGTAAGAAACTATTTGCACAAGTATATGAATATATATAATATTATAAAAACGCATAATGTGCTGAGTGTGTAGGTGTATAAAAATACAAAACTATGTACCCTATGCTACAATGCCATGTATAAAACTATTATATAAAGTAAGATGTATAAAATATAAAATATGTGTATGATGCTACAATGCACAACCGATATATATGAAAAGAAAGAAAAACAAGACTATATACAACATATACAATATTTGTGGCATGTTAAATATAGCGTACATTCAAGAGTTTAAAGAATATTGTACATTTGAACAATTGCACAGGATTGCTGTAGTTAATAATTACTAAATATTTGTTAATTAGTTAATGAGATCATAGAAATAATAAGAACTAATTTACCTCCATTTGTTCCCGTGGGCAATGGGTGTGTGTGAATGAACTAGGCTATTTATTTCCATTCTTTATTTACACAACTAAGTGTAACATAAATCCAGTAAACAATTAAGCATATACAAATAAAACAATAACAAAAACCCTGGGGGATATTACATTAAATAGAACTATAGAACTATTGAAAAACATATATAAATCGGTGAGTATTTTCATATAATGTGCAATATCCTTTAAAAAAGCGACAATAATAGGTTATTTGTTGCTAAACTTACATTATGTATGATGTCGTTTGCAAAAATCTTTACCAAATTAATTACAATAAAGGTTTTGTCTTTTTTCTTGGGTAATTGGGAACGCCAAACACCACATTTTCCCAAAATAATGCAAAGTCTTCAGAGATATGGTCCATGATGAATCTCCACACGTCCATACAACATTTCTTTGTGTGAGTTCAATGCCCAAAAAAATGTGTAAAACAGTTTCAAAGAGTTCATCCCAAAAAGAGCAGGATGTATTTATGTCTTCTTTTAAATTTCTGCATGTAGCGGTTGGCAGGGTGTGAATGGACTACAAAGCGCTTGGTCCATTAATAATGACGCATTTCCTCTTTGCCCCACCATGGGATTATCTCCCCCCTCCCCATTTACACACACACACATAGTACCGCCGCTGCTGCTCGCGCACAGTCCAGCCACTTGGAAATTTCCCTCAACGCGGAGGATATTTTACTGCTGAGAAGCGGGACTGTCGGCTAATGTGCATCTTCTCCGGGCTGCCTTGCTAGAAATGCCCCAGTAAAGGATCTGAAGGTAGGTTCACAACCCTGTAATCGGCTTATTCCGCTGCCCATCTCCCCCGCAGCAGACGTGTAGAGATGTGTCTGACCTTCTCTCCGACCAAAGCTTTATATTAAACCCCGCACGCTGTGTGTGCTCGAGCCCAGCGCGAGTCCAAGTCCGCTGGATGGGAGCCTCTCTGTGGCCGCGTTTATATTTCGTCTGGTCTGAATGGACCGCTGCTTAAGTTGTGTTTCAGAGGCTGTGATGCTTATTTGAACCAACGAAACTTGCGGTGCCTTTTCTGTCGACTTCTCCGGGTTTTGGCGACTTTACAGAGAGCACGGGGCTGCTGCAGGGGGTCACCCGGTGAGTCTTTCTCTTGGTTGTTGGGATTCAGCATGTGGACAACGGAGGGAGGGTTGTATGGTGGGTGTGCAGAGTCAAAGAGCCACGGAGAGTTCACGGTAACATTGCACCGGCCAGGGAGAACCAGCCTCCGCCATGTTAAGTTACCATTTCATTCAAGCCGCCTCTAACGCCACAGGCAATTGTTCCCAACTTTTATTTTAATTAAACATGCCGTCAAGACTGCCATGTCTGTCACGCGCACATTTAAGGGCGGCCACCTGTGTAAAGCGCGTGGCTGTCGATGGTGTTAAAGAACCAGCTCGTGAGAGGAGCACACGTTATAGCTTCGCTACACCGTTTAACATCATATAGCCTGCATGCAGTGAATGTGATGAGCCGCGGGCGTTATTTCTAGCATGGTTTCCTGTGATTTGTGCATGTGGTTGCCACAGTCAAGGTGACAATGAGAGCAGCATGAGGGGGAAAAGTGCGACATGTAGAATATTGTATGGCTTCTCTGCATCAGCAGCTGTCCTTCCAGATTATATTGCATGATTGTGGGGATGGTTGCCTGTGTTGGCTCCGCTGCCACACCCCTTCATAGAAAGACTGCCACTCCAGTCACATGCTGCTATATGTGTTATTATTGCTGCAGGAAATCTCATGTTTTCAAATGTGTCCTCCCATCTGGCAAGGGAGTGAGTTGAATGATCACTTGTTTATGGGCCAAGTTTGGGCTCAAGGATCAATACACTCCATAGTGCAATTAGCGGATCAATGAGCAGTCGATGAATGTCAGTGGTGCCCTGTGTGGGACTGTGTGCTGGTTTGGGGGCAGACGTGACAGGTCATATGAGATGAGGGGCACCGGTGAAGCAAGGCGATGTTTGATGTGCAAGTGAGTTTCTCTGGCAGTTTAATGGGCAAAAGTAAATCGTCCCCTGAAGCCTCCCCTCACACGCACACACCATTCCCCACTCCCCCACTGGCTGCAGAGACCTTGGCTTGTCAGAAAAAGACACATGACCTTATAGACTGCAGGCTCCGATGTGTGTGTAATACCTCAGCAACGAGTGCTCTCCTCTGACTGGTTTGTTACACATCCTCAAGGCATGTCCAGTCTGTGATCTTGAAATCCAGTTGGGTGTTAGGACAGCAATACTTGTGGGAACGGTTGGCACTTATTAAATATATTTTCCCCCCAAAAATCTATAGTTAATAACAGTGTGAAGAAAATTACAGCAGCACGAGAATGTCATCCCATCCCCTCAAGTTGCCTTATGTTAAAATCTGTCCTTTCAAAATGGCAGCTCTTGCCTAATGAGCCCCCGTTCTTCTGCACTGATCAGTTATGCCTCTGTTTCATCTTGGTGAAAATGTCATTTTCTCAAGCCTCATAGTTAACCGGTACCATCAGCTGCTTCTGCTGCTTAGTATGCAACTCTGCCACCAGCGTAGACACTGATCATTTATTAAACTGACCAAACTCTATCTGGCTTTACTGACATAAAAGCAGCAATCAAAAGCTTTTTCATTATATTAGCAACTACGCTGACCTTTTTGGGGAATGTGTTTATGCGTCCATTATGCTAATAGTTTGAAACCAATCTTCTGAAAGCAGAGTGATCAACAATTGCACTCTTTACTGCACGTAGCTGTTCAGTTATTCAGTGCTGAAATCAGTGGCAGGAAAGGAGAAGCAGAGTGAATCTTCAGCAAATGACGTCTGCACGTAATGAAAGCTGAAAGCAGCTATGCTTTGCATTAGTGGAAGAACTTAAAATCATTCTGTGAATGACTTCCAGCATAACCTACAGCCCTGTTGTCATTGAAACATCTAACACAAGGCAAACAATTGATTTTCAAAGTCCTGCCTATTGGTGTATAGCCATGGGGGACTAACCTTCAATGACCATGTGCATCTGGCTTGTAAAAACCTTCATGGCCAATCTCTTCCGGCAGTGAAGGGGTTACTCATCAGCAGCACATGGCTAATTTATTGATCCGTAGCTATAATCTGCATGACAACAGGCCTTTGCTGTCAACCAGTGACCACAGAGAGGAAGTAATAAGCAACCCGTAATGACACTTTAATCTCAAGAGGCACAAATGTTAATGCACTGGGCCACGGGAAGGGAGCCAACAGTTTGCTGCCAGCCAGGTAGCTCTGCTGTGCGTGCAGGAAGTGTCAATCAGAGTTGTGGGGAACAGTTAGCAAGTACAGTTCTTATTCAAATTTTCTGAAAGAAAATTCACGGGCTGTTGCAAGAGAAAGAAAAACACCGCTGGTAATCTGTATGCCTTTTTATGCTTAAGATGTGATGACGGAAAGACTTTTTTCATGCGGGTGAAAGGAAGCTTCAGTGGAGGGGACAGAATTTGAGCTGAACAGAGAATGGCTGGTTAAATTACATTTGCAAAAGACCTGAATGGCAGAATCTCTGACTAACAGCATCCCTTCTTCACAGTTGTTCTGAAATGAACATAATCTGCTGCTAATGCAGAAATAACCGGCTGAACAATCTGTGTCTGCTCTGCTGTTTCCCAGTACAGCTCCCAGTTGGTCACCTGGAACGCATTCGTGTTTTTTATGGATCCTAGAGCCTGAAACAAATGTCTGGAAGTTGTTGCCAGGTTGGTAACAAGCATCAGCTGCCAAATTGGCAACGGAAAGCTGAGGGCAAGTGTAATTGCCATAGGTTAGTTTATTTGACTGATGATGGTTGTGATTTCACAATTAAAGTCAATCATTAGAACATTTAGACTACACGTTTGTAAGATATTGCTTATTATTTAGCAGGCCACTTGTCAAAAGGCTGAATTGTGACATAATGTGAGCATCACATGTGTAGTATGTCAAATTGGAGTTTCCCATGATCTGGAGTTGAAATGAAATTTTTTTAATGGTGTGAATGCAGTGAACAGGTTCAGCTAGGATTTGTAGCATTCATATTTAGAAGCATGATATCTTACAGCTTTGACTTCTGGCATCTGATGACCCACTCTACCTCCTTTCTTGAATGAACAAAGTAGCCCTATCATTGATAAAGCATATGTTAGCCATGCAGGGCTGATGGTATAATTTTGCATAATTTTAATAAAATGCTCCCCTGAGTGTTGGTATTTTATTTCCAGTATGTAGGGTGGATTGTCATCCTCCTCTTCCTTCACACTTTCATCTCTCTCGGTCACGGAGTGAAAAAGATGCTTATGATTATTGTGATTCGGGAACCAGAGCTGTTCCTAGATGCACACATCATCTTAATACTTTTATGAAGTCAGACCCCATTTTTGATACTTTATATTCAGCGTGTTTTCTGAAGTAGCCAGTCAATGTATTTACATTCTTTAAAGAAGTATTTCTCTGCTTAGAAAATGGTCTTTTAAAAAAACTAGGGTGTCTCCGCAGATGAAAGATGCAAATACTTTTGAAAGAAGAGAAAACAGAGCGAAAGGGCTGTTGATTTTGCTTAAGTGGTAGAAATCCTACAACTACCAGAATGCACTGTGCCACACAGGACCAAGAAATCCTCCTCTTGGTGGATGGCATAATGCAAACATTTCTGTACGAAACAATGGCCGCCAGCGAGTAACAATCAATCTCATATTAGAGTTCAACTGTAAGCTAAAACATGTTTCTGGAAACATTTGAGGCGAGAACTAGGCAACACAGTAACAGAACAATATTTGACCAATTGACTAATTTGACCAATATTCTCATCTTAGTTTTACAGTTTGATCTCCATTTTTTTCAGCCTCCGTTTTCACTGTGCAGGAAGCAATATGGCACCTACTTCTTGCTCACAAACCCTAGCTTATACAGCTAAACAGGGTGCTAAAATATGTTTCTGAAAATATTTTAGGTGAGAAATAGACAATGCAGTAACATAGTCTTGGTTTATATTCAATCAGCACAGCATAGTTTTATCATTTAATTGGAGTTCTGTCTGAGTTTGAGGGGAGGGGTTCTGTCTCTTGGTCCGCTTCTTGTCTCTGCAGTGGTGGCATGGGCGGTGGGCAATACGAGATCTAGGCACTGGTTAGATGTAGTGAAGTTTACCACAGTTCATTTTACACAAACTATTGTTTTGATAGAAAACTGGTTGAAAATGGGCAAAACATCCCTTTAAATACCCTTACAGTAGTTTTAGTGTTGTTAGTTGTTAGTGATGGAGTCCACCATTCCTGTCCTAATACGGTTTGCCCACCTACATATATGTGCAATGTGTGTTTGTTTGTTGCACTGTAGACATATAAACTGTTGCTGTTATGCTGTTTTTGAGTAGCTGCTGTAGTATTAAACCCCACTTGCTGTTACTATGGCAACCACAGTTGTTGCCAAATCAACTAAGACTGAAATTTTGAGGAGTACAACTTCAAGTTTTATACTACAGCTGAGTGGCAGTATTTGCATAGTTTAATACCTTACAAACTGCAGCTAACACACATTTTTAGGAATGCTGTGTTGAGGTGATGTGCTGAATGTGTGGAGTTCTGCAGTGTGAGGGGGAAACGGTCTGAATGGATGCAGAGGAATGTCTGGCCGAGTTCAAGTTAACAATATCACAGAATTTCACACTTCGTTGTGACCAAGCCAAGGCATGCGTAACCTTAAACATAAGAGTCAAATCACAAGATTCCAAGCAGGGCTTCCTGTGAGAAAGAGGGCCCCTGTGCCTGGCCCTTCCAAATGTGCCTTTTAAGTTTAAAACGGAAAACACGTTGAATCACTTTCTGTGCTCCTTTGTCCTAACCACAAACTTATATTAGGAGGGTTAAAATTAACAACAGGCAGCAGATTTACAAAACAATAATGAGTCATAGTTTTGATCCAAACTTTTATTTATTGTGAAGGTCAAATGATGAAAAAAAAACATGCACAGTGTCAAAAAACAAAATGAATGTCAGTTAAGAGGTTGATGTACCTATGTGAAAATATAGCAATCATTTGAGATTCTGTCTACAGCATCAGCAGTGCAGCATGCAATCAAAGTTGTTCTTAGTGGAAATGTTGTGATGTGTAAGTTCTCAATGCTGGTCATTGTTTGGTGGATGCAGCAGAGTCTTTTTGGCACATCTCATATACTTTCTGTTTTTTCCCACCTCCCACTAAGCTCTGGTATGCCTGCTTCCCACTCAGTCCACCATCCAATTTACATTGCATCACACATACATGCCAGTACAGTGGTTGCCTGCCAGTAACACAAGTACTATTTCTGCACAAGTGGCCTTTGCTAATTGATTGGTTTTAAATACCCTGTATGACTCAAGGATAGGAAATGTTGGCTGTTTTTTTTGGGTCTATAATTAAACATGAAGTGCATTTCAGGAGGAGCAGTCTGTCTGATCAACCAGTGCCCTGCAGCAGTCTGCATATGAGGTTACATGTGTGCTGTGATGTGCTATAAGTCAGTGGACCCCCAGTCTGGTTTAAAAATACAGTATTTTGGTCATGCAGAGCAGTCTGGAGCAGCAGGAGCCTGTGTGGTTGTCATAGTGACGGGGGATGAAAACTCATGTTGCCTACTACTTAGTAGGCATTTTGAATTGAGTTGTTCATTTGAAGAGTTACCTCAGTAGAAGAGCATGAAATTTGTCATGACCACAAATGTTCATGTTTTAAATGGATAATTTTGCATGTTCAAGTTTCACAGTATTGTGTAGGTTATATGCGCTATGAACACAAGGTAAACTGGCATTTGGTGATTGGAGCTTCCATTTTCTTTTCTTTTTTTAAAAAAAATGTATTTATTTTATTTTTTATTTTGAGATGCAGAGTCATGGTATCCCTATTCAGTACAATAAATATACAACACAAAATATTTTTTTTAGAGCCAAGAGTGAGGGAAAAAAGTCAAGAATTTTAAACAAATGTCTCAGCCTTATTTCTTTCCATTTTCAATACAATGAATAAAGAGCTGAAAATAACTATACAAACCTGCAGAGAGAGAGGTGAAGGCTAAAAATGAAATATATTAACATGCTTGTAGCAGTAATTGGCTTCACACATTTGCACGTGTTACATATAGATATTTGGAGACAGAAAAGAATTCAAGAGGGAAAAAAAATTATTAAGTTAAAGATGTCCCTTCAATTCATTATCTTAATAAAGTCGGGTCTAAGAGGTTTTACCATTGTTGTATGAAAATGTTTGTCTTAAGTAACCTTCCACTTTCAATGCAGTGATTGTCTGTGCCAAAATTTCCCAAAACAACAGCTCAAAACATCACAGCCTTTACATATAATGCACACATGGTTGTAAGTTTAAAGAGAACTTAAGAGTTGTGTGTGTACCATGTTATGTACTTATTAATTGTCATACTAAGATAAGACTAAATATGTTACAAAAACTTGAAAGATCACTGGAGAAATCAGGTGAATTCCTGCTGTTTAAGTTTGACTCTTTGAAATGAATATCAGCTAAAAAAAAAAGGCCTTATTAGCTCCCCAGAACTGCTCATCATAGGATTTTTATAGCTGTTTACTTAGCTCTTTTTCCTATACTTACTATATTGCCTATATAGCACTATTATGCAAAAATGCTCTTTTTGGTGTGACTGTTGTTTACCTTTTGACTTTTACCCGTCTTTTTCCATGGGGACCACTGTAACATGTAGCTTTGGTTAGTTGTGATCTGAGTTGATTTATTTACATAATCTAATAGAAAAATCAGTTAGGACACGAAGTTACGCAAACATCAACTAGCCTACTCGTTGGGCCGAATCCAGGTTCAATTTGAAACTTGAGTTTGTAATTTTAGGAGTTTTGGTTAAAGCGAGCCGTCATCTCGACCCCTGGCTGAAAGTGGATCTGCTCTGAAATGTGTTTCAGGTTGCAGCTGAGCTCTTCAGCTATTACTGGAGTGCATCTCTGGCAGAAATCCCTGCTGCCATGGTTGCCACCTCGAGGCTCATGCCTCTTAGTCACCAGGGCAGAAATGTAACCTAATCAGGTGTCTGCTGCTCTCAGTACATAAGCACACCGTACTGCGAACAGAGTTGGCTGTTTTGTACCAAACTACACAAGGCACAAGCACCCTTGTGCACCATGTCACTCTATGACACCCTGTAATCGTCACACGTCACTTGGATTCCTTATTAACAATTATATTGCTTTGGGCAGTGAAATTCATATTTCTTATGCAGTCCCCTTTTTGATCTTTCCAGAGTAACTAGGAAATGGAGTAGCTGCCTAAAGGCTGTAGATGGTTTGCTTCCCCAGGCCAAGTCAGAGAGCATGCAGCTAGTAAGTGAACCATGTAACACCCTCTCCACAACAAAAGCTAAGTGCTTTTTTTTAGATTCACTGAGTGAACTACTCGATGCCAAATGCTGCGTGTTGTGGTTATTTTTGGTATCTTATGCAAAGTGTGTTTGCATGCTTTGCTTCAAACATCGCAAATAAATCATAAAATATCAAATATGTGGAGGTAAACACTATAAAAAGTTGTCTTTTTATACAAGTGTGCAGTTTAAACCAATGTCTATACTGCTGATATTGTGAGAGGAGGCTTAGCATTTGAAGAAGACAGGATATCAGTTGGATCTACAACCAAAATAATAATAAGAGGATGAATGCATGCAGCTTTGATGATTCTGCCAATGAAAACTTCAGCCCATCCTTGTATTTTAAAGATTAGAGCAAGCACGACTGCATCTAAATTTCCTTTGCTGCTTTGAAGGTCCGTTAACAGTTGGCTGTAACTGTATCTATTCCCAAAGTCACGAACAAATGGTCTTCTCATTACTCAACATGTTTGTTTTTTGTTGACAAATTTCAACATTTGTACCACTCATCAAATTATTTTAGTCCCTGTGACGCTGTGGTTTGTGAAAATGATCCTGCTTCGGAATTCCCCAGGAAGTGAGTGCAGAGCAGCTCGTAGCTTTGTAGAGCAGGAGTGAGTGAACACTCTGGGAGTGCTGGAAATGTATCCCACCCCTTCACTCCTCCTCAGCCCTCCTGCAGCCTGGGGCATCTATTCTTGGTTTTCTCATAAGGATAAATTCTTGCTGCAAATGTTTGGTAGCTAACTTGCATGGGGAGTGACCCCGCTGTATAAGGCCACCCCAAAGGCAGACGGGGCTGAAATGGTCCCAGTGTTGCAGAATAGAAATATTATGGAGATGTGAGTGTGGTGAACAGATTGTTATAATCCAGGGTGTATGTGTGCTGGACGGAATAGGCTTTCAGTCAATGACCAGAAAAGAATTTGTGTTTTTGGCTAATCGTGTGTGGAATGTTAAATGACATGTCAAATTAGAGGGACACTTGGCCAAATACCCTGTCTTACAATGTAAATGAAAGTGAAAAACAATGAATGTATCTTCACTCCAAAGTTGAATGAGTTCTTCTCTGGCCCATGTTTCATAAAAACAAAGCATAACCCTGTTGACAAATAGACAGCCTAGTGATGTTTTAGCCCACCTCGTACCACTGAGCTAGCTAACATTACAGCTCAGTAGAGGAGGACGCTGTTAATGTCTTTGCCTGAGCTCGTCCTCAATGAGTAGATGCACACTTCCTTCTGATACAGTGAGCAGGTGTAGTTTGGTAGAAAACAAATAGTTCTTACATGAAACTGCATACAACAAGGTCTGTGATTATCTTGAGTAACCGTGTCATGATTGAGAGACAGAGACATCGCTGTTGAGTTTTTTAAATTATTTAATTATTATTTTTTTAAATTATTTTTTGGTACATTGAACATCAGAAGCCAAGTGCCATATAGTTATATTTTGAGAGAAGGAAGAAATCTCTACGGACGATATTTTCAACACTCTGCACCTCACACCAAAACAATCTAGACTGATAAATAGCACTACAGGTAAGAGATAAACTATGCATTTTTAACATTTCATTTTTTTTTTTTTCATTTTTCATTTTTTGCAACTGTTCCTTTAAGCCAATTTAAATCTGTTAGTCAGGCAGCATCTACAATGGCAAGATTTTGTAATTCTCTGTTTCTAAATTTGTTTGACAGGTCATTATTTTGCCTGATAATTGAAAATGAAAAATTCAAGCACAGATTATATTGTTCTGTGAAAAGACAGTTCAGTTGGGTGTCAGTGTTTGCTTTAAGCCCATTCAGATCTAACATGACAGATCTGACGGATGCGTTCTGCTTTATTTTTCTTTCTCATGCTTCAAGCTTGCTTTATTCACGGTGATTAGTATCGAGTTCTCCCTTTTGTCATACAGTGTACCAGGGTGCAAACTGTTGGCACGATCACACATAGCGATACATGACCACAAACAGCTGAAAAGGTTTTAACACACACTTCGAACAGGCTGGATGAGCCTCACCTCTCAGTTCTGGTATTCTCCTTCTTTTTAGACCCAGTACAAGAAAATGTGTTTAGTTCCCTTTTCTTGATGTGTGATACTTTGCTTTTTAAAGATTGTTTTGTGCTGGATGTGTTGCACTTTGCAGCTCTCTTCTCAAACATATCCAAGCTGACACTGCAGAATTCTGCAGATGATGACACCAGAAATAGCGCTTAAAGTGGCTGTTAATGTACGACTGTTACACAATTGCACCATCCGTGCTCCTTGCCCTTGGCCGAAATCCCTCTGTCTGGAACAGACTTGCTTGCACTCCCCACCTCCCCGCGAGCCTCTGATGTTGTTTGTGGAGGCTGTAGAGTTTGAATAGAGCTATATAAGGGAAACCATTCTTTGTTTATTAGTTAAGGGAGAGTACATGGGAGTGCTGCCAGGACTCTCAGAGTAGAAAAAGGGGACAGAAAGAAGAAGACGAAACACCACTCAAACAGAGTGTCTTGTGCTATGTGGAGCTGTAAACATTGCTCCATTTTTTAAAGGCAGCGTTATGAGCGTGGCAGCTGGCTTACATTACGTGTGGAAAGCTCAGTGTTAATGAAGTGGCTGAAAATAGCCTTTTATCTGTGCACTGTGCTATGGGCAGTGTGTGCTAATGCAGCAAGCCACAAGGATACAGTGCATGGGTACATTAGCCCACTCCCAGTGACTTTGTTTGGTGGACATTGTCAGTAGAGTTATGAGCAGTGGAGATTGTTGGAGAGAGGCCTCCCACCTGCTGCTGGCTTCATGTGTAGCAAAGCAGGAGTGCTGCAGGAATGATTCCTAAAACCTGAATATGAGTTAGCATTTTAAAGATGATTTTTTTGGCTATTTTTACCTTTAATTAATAGGACAGTTTTAAGTGTGAAAGGGTGGGTGGAGGGGGGCGACATGCAGCAAAAAGATAAGGCCGGAATCAAACCCGCGGCCGCTGCGGCGAGGACACAGCCTCTGTACATGGGGCGCCCACTCTATCCATTGAGCCAGGGGCCACATGAGTTAGCACTTTAGCACTCCTGGTTCTCTTGTGTCCAAGTCTAGTTTTTATAAATGTGCTTTTAGTTATATACCTGAAGTAAGGTCTGTGGTTAACACAAGCTTGAGAGATTTTGACATTTTGTTCTGTGTCATAGAATACATCAGTAGATACCCCACTCTTTGATTTTAAAGCTTTTAGGTGTCTTTAATAAGATGTTCGCTAGCAAGTGGCTAAAGGAGACTAAAGAACATCATCATGCCGAACATGAGCCTTTGTTTTGATGGCAGTGATGAAGTAATGACCATGTTGTAGTTTGTTTATAGCCTTGCTCTTTAGTTTTAATCCCAAACCCAATGGAAAATCCCATTGCCTTTTTATTGAGGAAACTGGGTTGGAGCTAACTTCTGCATCAGCTGACAAAAAATTTGAACATTTTTGTGGGTTAATGAACGCAGCGCAAGTGGAACTTGTCATGAATTTTGTTTTTTTCCCCCCTCAGCAGTAGTTTGTGGTGTTTTAATCATGTTGTGTAGATAATTCCGATAATTCAGATCAGATCACATCCATGGATGAAAGAAACAGTTGCTACAGAGGCGGTGAATGCAAACTTTTAGAACCAGCAATGTTAAAGTTTCTCTTTGACTGCACCTGACGTTCTGCTGCTTGATGTGTGCCCAAAGTGAGCTTTGCACTTCCATCATGGCACCATGCATGACCAACGGTTTATATAATTTAACAGTGCTCCTAGAGAATGGTCCAGCACCAAAAGTATCAAATCAAAATGTGTCACCAGATGTTTTTATCATGGTGGGGTGCCACAAATAAATGAATGTGTAAATGGTCATCTGCACCTAAATGCTAACATCAAAGAAACATGAAATCTTGGTTTCTGATGTTAATTCTCACTGATTTCAGATTATATTTCTACTAGAAGATGGTGGTTTGTGAAGAGAATCTTATATTTGTGATTTTATTCTAAAAGTGCTCCCTAAGAGTGGTCCAGCGCCCATGTACATCCATGTCTTGGTTGTAGCTTCACTGCATTAAAGAGACTGGCAAACAAGGCCTGCTTACAAAACATTTTCTGATTTTAGAATTAATGCCTTTTTTATGCCCTGCTCCTCACATGAATGAGAACGTGAGCCAGTAAGACATCAGTAAGCCACTCGGTTAAGATGGTTGCTAGAGTGTGCTGATGATGGCCATTTTTTGCAGATGTTAGATGACTGTTAAGTTGCTCAAGAGCTGTGTGTGTTGGATTATTTATAACCTGCATCTGTGAACATTATTAAATGTAAAGTGCTCCTGTGTCTCCAGAGACATGTCTCCAGTGGACTCAATGTGAAGGTGATGAGGAGATATTTTTTTAATTAGCTGATTTACTATGGAGCTGCATCTGAACAAGTTCTTCACTTGTAGTACAGTTGTCGTTTGGATTGTAGACCTCAGCAGTGGAGATGGTGCTAACCATTAAGTTAAAAATGCTCAGATTCAGGTCAGTTTTGTATAATCAGCATGGCTACACAGTTTGCCACAAACTCAGATTGTTCATTGAATGCACTCTGCATGAACTGCATGCTGTTCATTGTTAAAAAAAAGGCCTTACCTTCAACTTTTTGGTGTTTTACTTTGTGCAGGATTAATGCAAAGTACAGGATTTCTTCACAAGTACTATATGCTTATTTTCCGAGGCTGCTGTCTGCAAACAGTTGCATAATCACTTCTGTCCCAGTTTGAATTTAACTGAGATAATCCAATATCAGTGTTTTCTGCTCTGCCAATTTGAAATAAAATTGTTTATAGTAATCATCTGAGCTTAAAGTTGGTGCACACAGTGTTTCATATTGACATGTCTATGGGGAGCTTGTTCTCCAGCTGGCAACGAGACAAATACTGCATTGTCAGATTCCTCTCTTTAGATGGACTCTGGCTTTTTTGTTTTTTGGACTCGGGGTAGAATGCCAGCCTTGTCCTCTGTTGGGTTACTTATCTCCCCGGTGCAGTACACACCCTCAGGGAAATTACTTGAGGGGCATCCCCACCCACCCCTTCACCTCCTCGACAACATGATTGAATGATGTCTCTTTCTCCTTGGACTGAATTCCCTGTTTGTTACTTAAGCTGTTAAAGTCTAATTTTGCTACAAGATTATCTGTTTGTAAGGTTGGTAGGCAAACACTAGGTGGGAAATATACTGCTGGCCACTCTTCAGGGAATGGTCATGCAGAGACTTGGTGCTGATTTTGAATTGGCAACAGGCGCTGGTAGGATGGTGGATTTAAATGCCAGTTACAAGTGGCAGATGGGAAATGGGATTTTTTGTTTTTGATCTGTTTTCCCGGATGTCAAGTGCAGCTTGTTCCCTGATTGGAGCTCTGTTAACTGTGCTGCCAAGCCTGTTACTTTCATGCAGCTGTGGGAGCAGGTGAGTGCTCCTGAGAAACCTGGCATCCCTGCTTGGTTTGGACTGCCTCACATTCCACTTCTTTATATAATTGGCAGGTAGACAGCTATTTAAAGGAACAGAAAATATTTTGATTTTAAGCCTTTTTTCTTTGTTTGTGAGCGTTAGATTAGTAGATTGATATACTCACATCTCCTTAAAAGTGGCTATTATCAATATATAGTCATGATGGATTGTAACACTACTTCAGTGTAAAAGGGGTTGCATGTAGCGATGAACCCTTATCAGCTCGAGTTTTATAGGGTTTTTCTTATTGTTTTGTTTTTATGGCTCCACACCAGCGATAGCTGTGGCCAGAGGCATTATGTTTTCAGGTTGTCTGTCCTAACATCCCATTCTCCTGGATGCGATATCTCAAGAAAACCTTGAAGAAATGTCTTCAAATTTGAAACAAATGTCCTGTTGGTCTAAACGACACTTTCTAGGTTTGGATGATCAAAAGTCACTGTGACCTTGTGTTCTTTTCATTCTCGTGTTATCTCTAGAAGGCCTGGAGGGAATTTCCTTAAATTTGGCACAGATGGCCACTTAGGCTCAACGATGAACTGGTTGGATTTTGGTGGTCAAAGGACAAGGTTTCTGTCGCATCCAAAACATTATTTTTGTGCCCTAACTCAATAATTTATATGCTAATAATAGCAAAAGTTCATGCAAATGTCTAATAAAATAAAATGATGAAGTAATGACATTTTATGCTGAAAAGGTCAAAGGTCATCTTCAATGTGACATTATAATGATCTGCAAAAACACTCTTCAGGCTGTTATTCAACATCATATCTCAGGGACAGAAGGGGAGACATTTTGTCAGGTCCCGAATTAGTGACACTAATCTTGGGTGTTCACCTTGAAACTGCTGATTGTACAGATCTGTGCTTCTGGGGGGGGGGGTCATTGATTTTTTTGAGTATGCAGCTCCTTCGTAGCAACATCCATATCTGAAATATTGTCAACTGTCATAGCTCCGTATAAATCTGGACAGATATGAATATGTGAAAATGTAACTGCAACTTGACTAGTTCACAGAGGCATACATCTGCGGGGTAGTAATTCTAGCATTAAAAACCTCATCGTTGGAAGTGTAGTTTAAACACAGACCATAGCACATTAAATATACGGTTTGCTGTCACTTTTTGGGCAGCACTTTTTGGGATTTGTTGGTGTTAAAGTCCCTCCTTAGAAGTAAAATTCTTAAAAGTTGAGTTTGCTGTCTTGATTGTTGTAATCCCAGCATTCTGCAGCATGCGTTGAACCCATAGTGCTGGTCTCCTCCTTCCCTCCTGTCCCTGCCTTTGGTGCGGTTGTGGTATTCCTGTTGAAAGATAAGCCGTCCTGGAATCAACCCCATTCTGCTGACCTAGCAGGAAACAGTAGCAGCCATCCCCCCGCCTCCCCATCTCCTCCTCCTCCTCCTCCTCCTCCTCCTCCTCCTCCTCCTCCTCCTCCTCCTCCCAAACCTCAACTCAATCCACCACCACCACTCATGCTCCGCTCTATCTCGCTCACTTTCTTTTTCTGCCACCTGAATCTACCCCTCTCTTAGTGTCTCTCACCCCTATCTTTCTTTCACCACCCTGCCCGTTCTCTTCTCAACCCTGCGGCTAGCAGGCATGTCAACACCTCGGCTGCATCCCAGTCACAGGGATGAAATGACACAGGTTGCTTCGCTGTGGGCTGTAAATCAGCACACACACATCTGGTAAATAGCTGACGGGCTGTGTATTGATGGACAGGATATTCACACTACCTGCTTGACATTTTGAATTTTTTTCATAGCGTTCGTCTGGGTATCTAAAAAATTGACTCCTCGTCCATGATTTGTGATGACTGTAAAATAGGAGTAAGTATCACTGGAGTTTAGTATCACTGTCACTTGCCTGCAAGGAAACATCAAGCAGTAATTGGCTTGGGATTGTTTGTGTCAGTTTACTATAATGCCATAAGAGGAAAAATCAACTGTAAGAGGTTTTTCTCTTTAATTCTTTTACCCTGTAAATTCTGTAACCTATATTTTGTGCCATGTGTTTGTCTCTGTTACACTTAGGTACATTAGATTATTAGACTAATCAGATAATAACATTTTGCAGTTGTGAAAAGTTGTTTTGACACAGATAATTTGTCATGTAGTTAAGCCTATTACCCAGTTTTGGGTTATTAAAATGTCAGACCAAGACCTGATTTCAGGAAGGAAAGAGAAAGTGTGTTTTGTTACACAAAGCATGAAGGAAGAAATCAGTGAGAGGACCACAAAATGATTGCATTCATATTTTAGGCTATAAGCTAAAAAGGAGAGTGCAAGCAGTTTCACAGTAGGGGATATATAATGTTTAGCAGATAATGGATTGACAGAGACAAGCACCTGTTGAACATAAATGTGAAATGTGCTTTTGGGCTTGTTGGCATCTTGATTGTAATCTGTCCTAAACAGTCTGATGGTGCTTCCACTGTGTGCTTTAATGCCTCCAATCCTTCACTGATGATCAGGTTCTTTATTTTTAAATACCGTTTCTTCAGATGCAAAGTGAAGCAATTTACCATTTAAATAGGGTTTTTCAAATCATCTCCACGCTCTCAGTCTTCACATGATGGGATCTTAAAAGCAAGAGCTGTGTGTGTGCACATTCTTGAGCATGTGTGCCTGCCATTGCCATTTGACTCTCCAAACAATGCAGAGTATTTAATGTGTATGAGGTGAATGGGGAGCGGCTCCTGCCTGCTCCTAACAATAGAACTGACAAGCAAGGGGCCAGGCTTTCACTTTGCAGACAGCACGAAAAAAACAGGCTTGGAGTCGTTGGATTGTTCCCCCACAATAGGCAGCCGCAGCCCTGTGAGGCAGTTTACCTCCCATGTCATGTTTTTCTACTTCTCCAGTGTCCCTGAGCCTCCACCCGACAGCCACCAGCCTGCTTTTTAATTGGTTCTCCTGGCCTGCCGCTTGGCTTACCTGCCTGCAATTGTTATCACATCTACTTGCCTTGGAATTACAGTGGACTTTTGAAAATGGGTTTGGAAAGTGTCACACTTAGAAAGGCACTCATCTATTAAAAAAAAACCTTGACTGCAAAACTGCTAATGGAGAAGATAAGGAACGGCACAGCAGTGCTTATCCTAATTAAAATGTATGTCAATCCATATAGCTGTTGACTGAATCAGGTTTTAGAAGCTAAAGCGGCTGGAGCTACAGTAGCAGACAGTTAAACGTCTGTTCACAGCTGTCCACCCAATGAGCGGATTAGAGGACTCCCATATCTCTGCGGCTGAGATGCAAAAGAAGATTAGGTCGGTAGCTCATGAAGAGAGCCAGCCCGTCCTAATCTGCAGGACTGCCAGAGTGAGACTCTGCCTTTTTTAAACTGGGCTTTGATGATTTATTGTATCTTAAAAATGATGTACTTGCCTCTGTGGCTGCCTATGTGTTTTTTTTAAGAGTCATTTGTTGGGATAAGTTTAAGAGTGAGGACATCGGCAGCCCACATGAGAAACAACCCATTGTGTAGTAAAACGTGGTCAAAATTGTACAGAACAGTTCCGTCTGTTCAAGTCAGTTACTATTAGTACTTTCTTGAAGTAACTTTTGCAGCATTAGTTGTGGAAATCACTGGAGGCTAGGGCTGCAGAAATAATCAAATTATTATCAAAAAGTGCAATATGGCCAAGTGCAAGATCCAAATCACTTGCACTGCATTTTTTTTGCTAAAGGTAAAACTGTGGGTCCATAGCATTATGAATGAAGCATTGTGGTGCGACAGAGATGCGCAGGCCTGTAAATCATATTCCAGATGTAAAGGAACATGCTTGTTTGGGACAGACCCCGTGCAGAAAGACCCTTCCCACTAAAATCAGCTCATATTGCAATCATGATATCTGTCAAAATGATCACAGTATCTTTTTTTTTTTTTTTTTTTCCATATTTTACATTCCTACACGAGGCCCCATGATACCATATTATTGTGATTTCAATGTTTTCATAACATCTCTATTAACTTAAAGTTAAAAATTTCAGCCTGTTCATCTCACTTCAGTCATTTATATTGGGGCAAAATGTATCTAGTGGAATGAAAAAACTGAAATGTATTTATTATTGTATTAGGGTACTAAAAGTTTAATATGTTTTTACAATATTAAGAATTTAAATAATAAAAAATGTATAAAAGGCATCCATAACCAATACATTATTGCCAAGCAAAATATCAAAATACTCCCCATGGCTGGTTCTCATTCCCTGTGTTGCCATTTGATTATGATAATTTAATTTAATGAATTTATTATTTTTTTTAGAGAATTATGAGAATTATAAGATCCTCCTTTTTGATACAGGCCTGAGCTTGATAAAATAATATTACACAGGTAAATGTTACTTTATATAAATCAGTAAAATAATAATAAAATGATAAAATAAACGAATAGATATCAAATTAGATTAAGTAAATAAATGAATAAATAATTGTAATGATGTCTTTATCGATCAAAAACACACTCATAAAGGAATGTACTAACATTTCTTTTCTTGCATTACATTTTTTTTTGTTGTGGTTGAGCCTTTATCAGCAGAAATGGGGTAAAGTCAGAACTTAAAGATTGTTAACTCACACATTACACAATGTACATTAGGATCACTGAAGATCTCGACTCAGGGGGTGTTGGGTTCACGTAAACTGACCGGACGGTGTAACCGGAGCACAGTATCTATCATACTCTGCCATGTAGCATGATAGTGGGATTCGATTCAAGCTGCTCTGCTATGCCACGTCTGCTTGGCAACTGGTGTCTCTAGGACCAGCACCGCCCGACGGAAACACTGGACGAGGTCCCAACCTTTCAGCTCTGAACCTCGGTAGGCTTCCCTGGAAACCTTGTTCGGGGTAGATTGTTTGACCTCAGTGAGAGCGCAGTTGCTGGCTGTGTTCAGTGTCATTTAAACCTCATCCTGCTGCGTGACATCCGCCCTGGTGATGACAGTTCCAGTTTAGCCCCTTATCTCCCAGCTCTCTGTCTGTTCAGCTCTTATGATGGTGGAAGAGAGAAGGACTTTTCTGACATGACCCTGCCTTACAGGGTCAGACAGACATTCTAAGGGAATTCTCCAGGGCAACATTTCTCCCAACTCGGGATGAGTGCTGGTTAATGAGTAACAAAAAGTATACGTCTGAAAATGCACACAGTCAGTGAAACATTCGGGTTGAAAATACTGGCTTTAAAGGCATAGCTTGGGATTTTTGGAGTGAGATACTTAGTGTATTACATACAATAGATGGTGGTAGACACGCTCCCTTTCTCACACCCCCAGAAGCTCAGCATTACATTGCTGTAGGGCTGGGTTGATAGTAAGATGTTTTTTTTAGCTGCTTAAAAAACGACTATAAATAAATAACTAAATTATTGTTTGAACACTCTGCTGAAAAACAAGCATGTGAAATCCTTAGAAAAGTTTTGTTTCAATTGGATCTTTTAACAGCTGGTTACAGCACTTTCTGACCCAAATAACTGACCAGCAGTGTAATACAGTGCATGGCGGAGTTGGGCTTCTGCGTAGGGATACAAAAGTTATTAGGTTGAAAAAATGTAGCACCAAAGGAAAGGGCTGTGTGACAACGAGGTAAAGCAGTGAAAATATTCTCCATACAGCATCCACTTAGACTGATATTGTTTTGTTTTTTGTTTTTTTAGGTAGGCCTTTTTAAAAGTTGTTAAAATATATTTTGCTGTCAACCCTGGGGTGATTGTACCGCCTGTTCCACCAAACAGGGAGCACACAGACGGTCAGCTTCTGTAAGTAATAGCCTGAAAATAGATAAGCATCTTCTACAACCCCACTTAAAAATCCCGAACTATCCCTTTAATGATGTTTAGAATTGTACAGCTGCCCTGAAATCCTGCTTATGTATTCTGAAAAAAGTGTTCATGTTAATGTGAATCTGGTCAATGGTTAATGGATTTTTTTTTTATCAGTAAATTTCAGTTTCCTCCCTAATTCTTATACTTAATGTAGTCTTGGTTGCAATTAAATTGTCAGTTTGGGGAATGTTTTTGGCATTCTCAGATGTTATTGTATGGCCCATCCTTAGAGGATGCAGGGCACACTTGCCATCACTTCATTTACTGCTACAAAGGAGAGGAACATTGTAACTGCAGTTTTCTTGGATGAATAGTGCAGAATGTGGTCTTCAGAGAGCTATCACTTCAAATGGTATTGGAATTTGTTTTAAGGCTGTAAGGAACAGCTCAGATAATCCCCTCATTTCCGATGATGTTTCGCCTTTTGCACTGTGTCTTGCAGCCCCAGTCTCTGTTGCCTCATATGCCACTGAATTTTAGCATTCAGGGTTTATGCTTTTGCCAGTCTTTTCTTACATTGTGGTATGAAAATAAGTTGTCCTGCAAAAAAACCCAAAAAACAAAAACATCTTTCATACTGAGTTCCAGTGCTGATGTTCTGCAATAACAGCACTTGACGACAGACTCTTCTAGCAAAACCTTGAAAAATTGTGGTTTCCACCTTTTTATATGCTTGTCAGAGAGCCTAGGAAACTCTCTCACTTCATTTTGTCTCACATTAGTTTACAGTGCTCAGCCGAAGGGCAATAGGACACACAGTTGCATGCACACTCACACGGGGCGCTGTCACAAGAAAAAGAAAAGTGTAAACCAAATGTAAACACATTGTTGCCTTTTTACTCCCACCCCCAACTTGGCTGGATGGGTTTGATTCCATTCATGGAGTTGGGAGTTGGCCTGAGGAGGGACGAGGGTCTGTGTAATTGAATTAGTAGCTGTGCCCCCCCCCTTCACTGGGAGGGCAGGACTAATCATTGAGAATCTCTGCCCTCCCAAGAGAGGGTCGAATAGTTGCCTTGTATAGAAGAGAGACCAGAGGGGCTCTGTCTGCCGTGTGTGTCTTTTTATGTGTGTGTGTGTGTGTGTGCATCGGTGCCTATTTTTGTGTGTAAATGTGGCTGCGTGGTGTTTGATTTCCAGAGATTGTCTATACCTAGAGCAGATTAAATGGTGCGTCTGGACACAGGGCTCCTGACCCCTTAACCTCTGATGGGGAGGCTATGTAACAACTGCATGTGTGTATGTCTATGTGTGTGTGTTCGCATGTGATGCAAAGCAGCAGCTGTTCTCCAGATGTCTTCAATAACCCCCCACAAAAAAGGGGAAAAAAGAAGTAAGGAAAGAGAAACCAAACCCTACCAAGGTATAAATGAGGCTCAGGGAATATTTACGATAGTTATTCATTTATTTGTGAGTGCATGAGGTTAATTCATACAGGACTCATGCGCTGTTTGTTACACTGTGTGTGGGTGTTAACAAGTGTGATGTGCTGTTTGCTGTTGGTGTATAGGGATATTAATATTTTGAGTGTGCAGCGTTTTTAGAATATATACATAATATTACTACTTTATTAAACCTAGAGGTGAATGACTAATTTAATTGTCTATGTGTTAATAATCTAAATATCTTTGTGTTTTGGATAGACAAAATAAGCTTTTTGATAACATTTACCACAGCATTATGTATTTGGAATATTTAATTGGGGGACACATAAAGTGTCCATTTAGTGTCAGGACAGTTACATAAAGTTTACATAGAAACATTTTTTTCTATAGAAATGTGTACCACTTGAAGGTGTTCATGGGGAAACAATCCAAACAGATATCTGCAATGTATGCAGAATCTGTAAGCAAGATATTGGGGTTGGGATCATTTTGCTCTTGTAGTTCACGTGCAGTCTGAGCAGTGTTTACAAATTACATTTGAGGGTGTGGTTAAATTAATTAAAAATTAATTAAATTGAATTTTAAAATTAAAATGTATCTGTATTTATATGCAGGTATATGTTTATAGAGATCAAGTGAAATGATCAGTGTTCAGTGCAAGCTTTGCAAATTGTTAATGCTCTGAACACCTTAAACAAAACCTCATATGAGCAGCATATATGCGAGGAATATATTTAAAAACTATAATGAATAAATGATGATAAAAACAAAACTAACTGCATGGGTTGATGCCTACAAAGATGTTCCGATTATTTTTTCCACAGCAGCCATTAGGTATTGATCAAATGATATTTCTTTTTTGAATTGGAAAACAACATCAATTTTTTGTTTTCCAGGTCAGTGAATGACTTCTCTTTGATTTTCTTTCGGGCTGAACCCCCTCGTTCTTGTCGGATGGGATCATTGCTGCAGGACTAAGTTCCCCACAGTCTGCATTGCTGTTGAAAATATATTGCTCACTCAAACGCACACAAACACAGCAAAGGCAGATGGTTTGTGTTTATATTACTGTTATTGGAAGCAGTGCACTGCTGGATGCTGCTGAAAACTGGTGTCATTAACTCTCTCTCTCTCTCTGTTACATTAGTGAAATTCTAGCTGATTTTTACACTGAAAGGTTATCTGCTTCACACAGGTGGTAGGAAATATGAATGTTTGCTTACTTATAATACAACTATTTATATTTTGCATTTTTTTTCCCCAGGTATTATGCACATTAATTAGTTATGGTGCGGTGCCTTTTCTGTGAGTGTCATTTTTCTAGCAGGTAATAAGCACTATATGATGATTGCAGCTCAAGACAGGTGGCTCCCAGTGAGAGGGCGGTGGGTAATGAGTCCCCTTCCACACAAGGAACCCCCCCACCTACATTTATTAAGCCCAGATCCCATGGACCCATTTAGCTAATTGCATATCTGGGTCTGCTACTTATCCATGAGATCAGCGGAACACACCAGAGAATTAGTCAGTGGGCTTTGGTCAGTCCGGCTGCAAGGCTGAGCTGTGATGTTTGCCATGATTTAGGACTTTTAATCCCTTGCTAAAGAGACAATTGGGAAGCAGAAGCATATTCCTCGGTTTGTTTTTCTCTTCCTCAAATTTCAAGCTTCTGTATTTCTATGATGCCGTGTGGTAAAGCTGAAGGGGGAGAGATGTGCGGATGTTGGGGAGGAGTGAAATGATTGTACTGCCCTTGATACTAATGTTTAATGCCCAAGGACATGGTCACGGAAACGGTTATGTTCCAGCAAAATGGCTGCGCTGAGCCAGTTGTCATCCTAAAGTGTATTAAATTAAGAAATGTTCTACCAAATTCACATTTTGGATGGATTGTAGATGATTATAAGCTTGAATGTGTTTGAGAAGGTATTATATCTGTTAGTTCTTATTCAGCCTTCAGGTATGTGATACAGGATTTTCCCCTGATGTAATGCATCATTTTGAAATTTAAACTGGCTTTGATGTTATAATTAGGGGTCAGTGGATTAAAAAAGTAAAAGGAATAGATTGACATTTGACAACAAATTGACAACAAAAGTTTGGACTCTGCCCGAAGAAAAACAACAATAATCCACCCACCAACACCTCTAAATTTCACTGAATAACTTGTATCTTTTTTAGAAAAAACCCCCGACCTGTTAAAACAACACAGTACGGTTTTAAATTTATTTCTCTCCGTATCTTTGGACTGAACCAGGCTGGCTATTTCCCCATGTTACCAGTCTCCATGCTAAGCAACGCTAAGTTTATCCTGGCTATAGCTTCTTATTTAAAGGGGCTCTATGCCATATCCAGAGCATTACAGTTGTCTGGATATGGCTCTTAACATGGAGGTGGCTAAGCTGGTGGCTAGTGGCTAGCAGCCAATGGTGCTACCTCCATAAACATTGCTAAACAATGGCAACAGTGCTGACGATGTTAACCATGTTAACAGCAACCCAATGGCCAGAAAAAAATGTGTACGTTTTTGCCAATGACAAATACATTTATATCATTTATGATATTTTGCACATACATTGAAACTTCACTCTTCAACAACACTGCGGTTAAGGTGGTTAGATTTAGGCACAAAAATCACTTGGTAACAAAGTGTTACAAGTGTTACATTACAACACTGCCTAGATGACACACCATCTACAGTGCTCTTCACTTCCCGATGACAAAGTCAGCTCATACACTATGTCTCTTCAGAAATGTTGATTTATTACATATTAAACATGCAAATATGACGTATTCCAGATTTTCTTATGGTGACTGAGCTGCAAGCATAGGGGAACTGGTGGTTGGGCGCTACATTTCAGCAATGACAAAATGCAAAAATCAGCAGTAACCGCTGTATGTGCGCAGTGCAAAGTGGCGACGATGAGCTAGCCAGTGAGATACACATGTGCACTTACTTATACTTGTGGCTGGACCCACAGAGAAGCTTGGATTACAACACACACAGAGGTAGCGTGACTTCATTTTCTGCTCAGGACGCCATTACTCCACTTTACCTTTACAGAGCAAATAGTGGTCTGTTACTGTTGTGTCACACACAGACCCTGTAGTGGAAAAACAGGAGACTGCTATCAATCCTCTCATCTGATTTTCAGCAAGAAAGAGAATAATTATGCTTTCCTAAATGTCAAACTATTCCTTTCAGAGAGGCAAGTTTACTAAAGGTTGTTTGTGCAAATCTTTGAAGAGTTTAAGGACAACTATGGTTGTGAATGAGTAATGCTTTCCCCTCAGTGAGCAGCTGCTGGTGTTTTTGAGGTGGCCTACAGCAAGGAAGTTAGCACCCAGCCCCCATTAGTTCAATCAGAGCTGCTCAGTGCCACCAACTGTGAGTGCAATAAATCAGGTTAATATGGTGAATTCATGTTCATGTCTTTGCTTGCTGGCTATGCTGTGATTTTCTCTCCCTCACACACACACACACACACACACACACACACACACACACACACACACACAACCTTGGTAAATAACACCATTTGCCACTGTGACCTGTGTGTAATCCAGCTGCGTTGATGGTGTGAGATGTTCAGAAGTCATAGTGGGCTGCTTTATTAAAGCCTCATTTTTGGGGGGGCTGAAGTGAGGTGTTTTTCAGGCAGGCACCACATTGTCTGACCTGTCCCCACTCTGTCCTCCTCTGCAGTGTGTGATTAATGAAACTGCAGGACGGACGGAACAATAAACTCTCCAGTGGCATATTGTGCTTTTAAGATTGCCAGTTGTGATGTGCCCCTGCGCTCCACCTCTGGAAGCCCCAGGGGGCCAGAGGAGTTTCCTTTCTCATTCAGTGTTTCACCAGGCCTATTTCCTGTAATTTTTTTTGGTCTTGACAGATTTGACAAGAGTTAATCTAGCAAAATACTGAGAATTCATTTGGATCTTTAAGCACAAAGTTACTATGGTTTCTGAGATATCTCACAGCCCTAGGTGGTGTTTCCTAAACTAAGCATGTTGAATTTTGCTCAAAGCAATCTCCCTTAGGCTCTGAGAAGACTATTACAGAAATGCAAATGTCTCCTAAGATGTGTGAGATAAGGTTTCTCTCTCCTTCAGCCTTTTTTGTTTAAATTGGGTGCTCAAGTTTATTTTCCTGGAGGCAAAATGCTTAGCATTTTTCCTTTGTTACAGTATTTTCTTTGCAGAGTCTCCTTCTCTATTATGTTGTTTGATCTATGAGGAAAGTTTCCCTCTAATATTATGTTGTGGGTTTAATATAATATGTGTTCCTGCAACTTGACTCTCCTAATACCCACTTATTATTATGGAGTGTAAACATTGTAGAATACAGTTGAAGTGACATTTGACGTATAACAATATCATTTAAATGTTACACTGGATCAAATGTCGTATTACTCTGACAGTTTAAGCAAACTGATTTCATGAAATGTCAGTTCCTTTTGTCTTCAAATTAAAGGAGAACTCCACCATGACATTACAACACATAGAAAAATCTATTAACAAGTCCTGTAGAGTAAAACCTCATGTGTAAAAAAAAAAAAAATGTTCTGCCTAAAGTGATGTAATTTGAGGCAACATCAGTTGGAGCTGAAGACTACCAAAAAAAGTGAAGCTGTTTCCCAGGCAGCCAATGTGACGTGTGCAAACAAACAGTGGAATTACAACTTCCAGGTCCATCATGTGATGCCATTGGGCCCAAAAAGACTATTCATCATAGACTTACATTGTGAAAGAGCTATCTGTAAATTTGTGGACACATCTTTTTAGCCTCACAACCTCGCAAAATGACTTGTTTCAGTATCGAAATTTGAGCCATTCAGTCCAAAAACATTTCAAAAGTCTGGAGCAGCCACACGATTAAATCATTTCATCCCTGTTCAAGTTAGAGGAGGGCCAACCGGGAAATTAGCTGCCTGGCCGGCAGAAGTCTCTAATGTGCCTTCTCTATAGGCCCAACAATGCAAAAGATCTGGGTAATTTTATACCCAGGAAATTCAACTCTTTTTGGCTTCATGTGCCACTGAGCAACTTGCGCTCTTTTCAGTTCTCGTTATACATCCATGTTGTGGAGTTTAAAAGGAATGAGACTACCAGGTTTCATTAGCCCGCTCCACATTTTTGCCTGAGGCTAGCATACTAGCATAGTGCACCTGAATCTCTGTCTGAAGTGTCGGCGGTCAAGTTGCAGTGTAGGTAATCACCAGTTTTTAGCCTTTTTTTTTTAAAAACTGACAATGTTACAGGACACATCATTAACCCTTTCCTTTTAATTGTTGTTCTTAGTGGATATACACCACTGGAACTAACTGTTTTTTGACCTTTGCGGTGGAATTTGAAAGTGAGTCACTTTGTTGAATCAGTCATCTCCCAGCAAGAAACCCAAAACCTTTCCCTGCTCCCTGCCAATGTCAGTGAGTCAATGACACTCAAGGGACAGGTCGGTGCTGCTAGCTGCCTGAGCTAACACTTAGCTGGAGTCTAATGAGTAAGCAGGTTATCTGAAGCCGGATAGAGATTGTTAGTGGCTCCGTCCAGTGTTTGCTTTCATCACAGTATGGCTGTTTGGATTTGACCCATGTTGTTTGTAATGCTTTTCTCCTGGATGATTCATTGTGGAATTAAGATGCCGCTGTTTCGTTTTCCTGTGAGAAATACTTAATCTTATCACACCTGTGCTGTGTGTGAAACACATCACGCTACCTGTGTGTATGTTTGCATGGCTGACACTTCATTGCTTTCAGCACAGTCTTGTTGAATGTGTCTGTGAGCGTTGATGTATCTGCAGTGTGTGCAAAACCTCCCGAGGGAGTGAGGACCTGCAGGACAGTGAGAGCCTGCAGCTTTTCCCTCTAGTGATCCACCTTCAGAGTGTATCTCACTTGTCCCCCATCAGTCTCCAGCCTGTCAGTGCCTGCAGCCCGTGTCATTAACTCTGGCTGTGGGCATGATACTGTTCAGCCTGGACAGGCGTAATAATCAACACTGCATATTGTGAAATATTATAGTTGTCCTGCTGTGGATTATTCCAGTCCAAAACTTTGAGGAACTTAAACTGCAGAAAAATACCACATTTATACCAAACCGACTGCACAACGTGCTTTACTCAACTACTTTTGTCACTGGTTTGCTATAAACTTGCAGATGTTCACTGCACACTAGATAGAGCAGACTTTGGCTTTTTACTGGCTTGTAGAAGTTAGGATGGTAACTGAAAGAGTGCAAGAGCGGCAGTTTTGAGAAGCTATAATGGACATCAAGAATCTCTCAACTGTAAGGACATCCCTGCAGCAGACCATCGGTATAAGGAGGTCTTAACAAAAACCTCCTCTGAAAATTTCTTATTTCTTAACATATGGCAGTCAGTCTTGAACTCAACTTCCGTATACCTAATTAATAACACTGAAATTGATCCCACATATCCTAGTGATTTGATTGTAATTATGTCAGCCTAATGGTGTTTTTTGGTTTTGTTTTGTGTTGTGTTGGTAAAGTTGTGACTACACAATGTATTATGCATTTTTGGAACTAAAAGTATACGAGGGCTGCAGCTAATGATTATTTAAATCAATCAGTTGATTAATCTGCCAATTATTTCATCTTCAGCTATCACCACACATACACTCTCTTTCTGTGGGAAACACTGACTGAATTGATTAATCATTGAGTCTATAAAATGTCAAAAGGCCCAAAGTGATATCCTCTGATTGCTTCTTTTGTCCAAAACTGTTAAACAGTTAAAATCTCAAGGTACGCTTGTTTGGAGCACTGAGTCACCTAGGTACGACACTGTTTACTTTCATAAATAATGAAGAAAAGCAGAAAATTATTGCACTCAAGAGGCTGGAACCAGCAAATGTTTGAAATTTTTGCTGGAAAATGACCAAAACAGGAAAGAAACGCCACTCTATTATTGTCATGTTAAAAAAGACAAGACGGTGGAGTGTTATTTTTTATGGTTTTCTAAAACCAACAGTGTGATGGATCTTTCTCTTCATAAACAAGCTGATTACTGACATGTAGCTCGCAGCTCGTTAGTTAAAGGGGCCACAGCTGCTGGTTTGTGGAGTCAGAATCTCACAGTTCAAAAACTGGGTTGCTGTTTCTAATTATTTACATAAAGCGCTTAGATTTTTAACATTTTTAACTATTTTACTGTTCTCCATAGCAATGATTTGTTGCTGTTAGTGCTATGTATTTCTTCTTGACATCGGCAGTTTCCAAAACATCCCCTGAGATATTTACATTTCTAAGGCACATGCCCCATAAAGCAGAACTGACTCAGATGTAAGGTCCAAAGAGGGACATCATATATGGAGAGCACGGACTTTGCTGCAACAGTTTTTATGCAGCCTAGTTTCCTTCTTCAGGTTTGCAAGTCCATTGTCCTGAATGTTGTGGTCAGGCAGTGGCTGATAATACCAAGGAACCTGTATAACAGCAGCTGTTTTGATATAAATCAACAAGCAGTAACACTTTCAGTGTGCGGTGCGAAATATCCAGCGTTGGCATAAAGTGACTAAATCTTAAACTCCAAAAGGATCTGCTCTGGTCACTTCTCAGTGAATGCTTTCAGCTGGATATCTTTTGATAAAAGTGCTGACGGCTGTTTATTTGTTTCTGCCACTATGTGGTTGTTAAAACACTGCATGCCTAAGGCAGGTTTAGAGTGTTTTAGAGCACAGTGGGGGGTGCTGCCACACCTGGAGCGCAATGGGTCACAACAAGTACAAGATTTGGGGTTGATCGAGCTAAATGTAGCCGACATGATCTACCACAAAATGCTCTGAGCGGCCTGTATAATTGCTGTAGAAAATCTTTGTGTAAATATTTGACTTGGCCTCCACTGAGTAGGAACTCCGAAGTTCAACCACCAATAGCAAGGTAGAAATGTTCAGTGTCATTTGTGTGTAATTCCTTATCTAACAATGTAATCCTATTATGCTATTTTACTATTTAATAACTTGTATTCACCTTATACTGCATGTTTCAGTGTGCTCAGAGAAACATTATTTGCATTGGTGCATTTGGAAAGCAGCTGAACTTAGATGTGTTTTCTGTGTTTAATGAACATAAGCAACATGCCATTTTGAATTTGCAGTCATGCACTTAACCAGCTGTAATTGTCTCCTTATTCTTGACAGGAAGATTCTAATGAATTTGCATATCTTCATTTTGTTTTGCCTCGAGGTATCCTCATGTGCTGCCACATATGGCATAGCCTATTACGAATATCTTAAAATATAATGCTGAGCATTTTGTGCCTGGAGATCTCTACACTCCTATAGGGGATCCATTCGTTAAATTCCTATTTAGAGGAAATATTGTAATTATCTTTGTATGTCAACTGGTATATACATATACATTTGTCTCACACATGTCCACCATTTGTCTTTTCAGCTGTGAAGATCAGCAGACATCCAAGGCTGCAATTTCCTCAGCAATAAGGTAAGAAGCTGATAATGGTGGACACTACAACATACATGTATCTGTGTGATCTCAGCACAACAGATGGTGTGCAGCAACACTTATGTATGAAAGAGAGGGAGCAGGAAATATTGGAGTTGGATTTTTATTAAACTGAATTAAACTGTGAAATCACACATTTTAACAAATGTAATGGAAACATTGCACTATAAATGTTATGATGCACCTCGTGTTGACACAGACTCTGAGCCTGTTCAATCTTCCCATTTTCCAGCACTTGTTGATGCTATGACGCTATTTTACTATTTTGTGGCTCATAGAAAATCATATTGTTTTGCATACACTGTATATGCACATTTTGATAGTTAGGTTACATTAAAGGCCCATTGTGTAAGATTTAGAGGGATTTAGTGGCATCTAGGATTACAGATTAAAACCAGCTAAAACTTCTCCTGGTTATATTTCTGTCAGTGTTCATTATTCAGGAGGTTTTTACTGGGAGCTGATTTATCCTCAGAGATCTCGTTGATTCCAAAACAAATGGACCTGGGGATTCAAATTGGGAAAAACAGTAAATAACGCAGTTTCACATTATAAATCAGTGTTTCTCCTGTGCTGTTTGGCACGACGCAGACAGGCCACTAGCCCAGCACCTGTTTGATGACTTCAGACGTTCAGGGCGTTTCCACCAGGAGCTGAATTATCTAGAAGTCTCTTCCTCTTGAAAACAAACCAACCTCATGATTTAAACAGGTAAAAACACAGAATAAAACAGTTGGTCTGTGTTGGTGTGCGATTCCATCCATGTGACTGCTCTTTCATCCTCTGCATATTTATCTTGGCAAGACTCATTGGGATAAGGAGTAGTTTCTAGCTGCCAGGGCACCATATGGACTCATGCTGTGAAGGCGTTAAAGCTGGGAATCTTTCTTCATGATAGTTTTTGTCCTGCAGGCTCTTTGCTTTTCATCTGCTGCTCATAATTGCAGCAGCAGCTACAGTTTCTCTGTGTTTTCTCACACTTATAGTCTGATGTTTTGTCCGTTTCCCTTTTTTCTGTCTTTATGATTCACTCTCTTTGCTTACACAATCACACAAAATGCAGTGAAAGCAGGGCACTGAACCTGTGTCACACAGGATGTACCTCACCTCTACAACTCATTCTGAAGTATGATACATCCTATTGGCCCGAGGAGCTGTTTAGACTAAACTGTCTACTTCCTGTGCATTTGTGTTTACCCAGCAAGGCTGAGTGTATGTTAGCCAGACAGACCTGGTCTATAGCTGCTTGTCAGGTGCACTGTATTGATTACCATGAGATTTCTTCTGTGGACACAAAAGGAGTTGCTAATTACTTTTAGATAATTAACGGAAGTCACTTGAATTTGTTAGGTGTTTGTGCCTGAACATCTGCATCTCTCCATGGCACTATACAATAATGGACATTTTTAAGCTGACTCAATGAGCTTCTTTTAGAGGGCAATTACAGTAACTGGCAGCATCTGGTGCCCAGCCTCTCACTGTAACCATGATCTGCTCCACAAATGAGGTTCACAGTTGCTATAAATTTTAGTTTCCCAATGAATAATGACCTCTAATGTTGATTTGTCTCATTCCATGCTTCGATAAACAGCCAGCTCCCAACTTAATTAGATGTGTGTTGAGTCCAAAGCTGAAATACAATGAGATGTCAGGTTAAATTTTGGTTTTTGGAAAATGTAAGCGATCCTCTGGTTTGTCCATCTGCTCAAAAGAGCTCCTTTTCCCTTTGGCTTTGACAGCGTTCAGCACCACTGCAGGTGGTGTGGAAAGTGCAGGGCAGAAAACAAATCAGTGATCAAAACCAAACACACTGTGTTTTTTGTAAAAAAACAAACAAAAAAATTCCCACAACGACTGTAATTCTGATAGCACTTGTGTTAAGCTTCCCCCATTATACCTGTGTATTTAAACATTTCACAGTGCATTTTAAAAGGTTGCTGTGCTCTCAGTTTAAAAGTGCTGTCATTACATTTGGGGCATTAATATAGCAGCAAGCAATTATTCGCTCAGTAACGAAAAGTTGCAGTATCTTTATGTGTGCTCTGAGCTTCTCTGTTTTTTGTTGTGGTAGATGGTCTAGCTGTGTGTGCATGATAGTGTTTGTGTGTGTATCCTACTGGTGAGCCAGTCACCGCCACACTGCATTGCACTTTTATGGCGGTTACCGCTGATCATGCCCTGCCAGCCGCAGAACGATGTCCCCACATGTTAACGCTGTTAGCTCTGTCAGAGCTGTTGCTGTTGTTAGCGCTGTTAGCACTGCTGACTGGCTTAGCAATCTTCATGTTGAGAGCCTTATGGAGGCAATCTTGGCTCAGACTTTAAATCACAGATATGCTCTGAATATTGCATACAGCTGCTTTAATAAACGTATCTTAATTTTTCCATAAAAGTGGAAGTCCGTCTTGTACATATTTAGCTTTACCCCTCTTTCTGTTGTGGCTCTACTCAACTAGTGTCATTTGTCCAGTCTGTTTTCTCACAGCTGATTTGTCAAGCAGTGCCTAAGTTTATAGAACCATGGTGAGACAAAACACCAGTTGTTGTTCTGGATACAATATTTACATTATAGTTTCTTTTATCTAAATATGCTATAGAACAGTCATTCTATTTAAAGCTATTAAGAGGCATAAACTATTTTTGTTGAAATGCATAATTTACAATAGCTGTCCAGTACTCTTTTTCCATACTTTGTACTTGGACTACCCTGGATAACTCTAGCTCAAGACATCTGCCACCTTTCCCATTGCCTTTGTCCATCAATGAATAATCCATATTATGCTTTGGAAGCACTGCCTACTTAACTTTTTATTGAGGACATTTGCTTCAGTAGAAGAGAAAGCAGTCTGACCTGGTCGCAAATCAGCTTTCTATAATTTACCCATTTTGGAAGAAATTAAATTACAGTCACACATGCTGTGGCGCCTCGTTTTTGACATTTAAAAAAAGTGACTAAGAGATCTGCTATTGATTTGGCAGCTACAAGCCTAATTTGGATATTTAATAAAACTAATCTTTTTTTTCTTCTTTTTTTGCCATTGCAGGCATAATTTTAAGCTTATTTACTTGACCAAGAAGAATAAAACATTTAATTGGAACTGGCACGTTTGTATCTCTTATTGTAGCGAGTATAGTTACTATGTAAGTAGGTTTATTACATTTTAAACATCCCAACTTTTCCTCATGCCGTAGCCTTGAATGGTTGTTCTAATTGGGTATTTTTTCCTGGGTGCCACTTTGTTGCTAGCTTGATCACAGACTTTTAAGTGAAACAGCTCTGCCATGTTCGTTTTCTATAAAGAGAGAGATTTCTGTGCCGAAGATGGCTAAAGAGGTCCTTTCCCAGCCTGACGGATCTCATGTTTAGACGTTCTTCACAGAGTGTATTCCTCTGGACCTGGGCCAGTGGGCCCCAGCCAGGATCGACTCTGCAGTTATTCTTCATAGACTGCGACTGCACCCAGCTTCAAACTCAGAGGGGCTGCAAGAGGATAACGATCTGGTTAACAGATCATTGCACATTTTCATTATGAATATTTTGTACTGGGTAGTCTCAACTGTTGCCAGTGTGGACATTTAAGATCATACATAAAACTGGTCCCTAAAAATCGTTAGCTGCAGTGTGCTGAACTATTGCTTGAACCCTCCTATTCACAAGAGGTCCTGGTCGACCCAAGCTTTGTTTACTAAGATGAGTGTAAAGGCAGTGGTCACATCTGTTGTGGAATTATTGAGTCAGAACATCAGCATCATGTAGCAGCATTGTTACCTGCTATTAAAAAAAGGTCAATTTATCAGAAGTGATGACAACCGGGTCTGTTACTCAGCTCTCTGTGCTGACTGTGTATGGACTTAGAGGATGTGGTTAGTCTGTCAAGTGTTCTCTAAACAAGCTCTGCTGCTCTGCACTTGGTAAACAAGGAGATGATGTCACACTCAGTTGAACAAAACCTAGAAAAACCTTTTTGCTAGAGACTGTTATGCTTTTCCTTTTAAGATTCTGGATTCTTGACTATTTTACATATATCAGTTCAAGTATGCAGGGCTATGCCAATTAATCATGAGAAAAAAATGGCAAACCAATTATTCGGTGCAGATCATAGTTGGATTAGAGGTATCAGTCATGGCAAGAGAAGCGAGCCCTCAGTGCTGTGATGTGACTAATGATTTTAGTTTGTAAACTTCATTCATTTTATGAGAACATTGCCTCTTACTAAGCCTGGAACATGACTAGCTCTTGACCACATCTTACACTCTGACTCTTCCATGCTATTGCTGCATTCCTTCCACCAACAGACATTTTACTGGCAAGCAGTGATCATACCTCCTGGTGGGGGGGGTGACCAAGGCCATAGACTGAGGCCATTGCCACAGCAGCTGGCTGGCACCGCCGTGGTGAATCACCTGTTTATTACAAGCAGGGTGGCTGTCCCATCCAGAGGGTTGTGTAACTCCAGTTGCATCACTGCCAAATAGAATGGGATGTAGTGTCCAGAAACCCTTTGCCCTCCCTGGCATTCAAATCTAGGCAGCAACCATGGGTCTCCCCTCAAATGATGTCTGTGTTTATGTGTTTATTGATTTAAACAGGCTGGCCCTGGCATGTTTTTAATGTTGTTCAGTAAATGTAACCACTTTCACCCCAGCGAAATCAAAAAGGTTGCATGTACTTATTTGCTGTTGACCCTCAAATGCTGTTCACGGACTATTGATTGAACCCCAGTCATTTCCTTTTTCTTTTCAACATGCAGTCATACTATCACGTTTCATTGTCATGAACCCGTTCTTATGCCAAGGTCAAATACTGACTCTTTGTCACACCCCTCATCGTCTGATGGTAACGCACATGGTACCGTTTAGATTCTGTATGAGATTCACAGCTGTTACGTTGTAATGTGACTAAAATGAAACTGCTGCATTTAGGTTTGGGCATAAAGACTACTAGGTTGGGTTTAGAAAGAAGATAATGGCCCGGCTCAGAAGAGGTAGGCCCAAGTTTGCTTGTGGTTATGGTCAGACGTAGTGTGTCATAACTATATGACGCATTAATGTGATTTACTTGCATAACTTACGTAACATGATGTGAAAACAATTTAATTTTTGGTCTAACAGGACATGAATAGTGGTCTCTGGGGTGAAAGTCCTGTGTTTGTTTGACCCATCCAGCCACTCTGACCTCCAGGCTTTTGTTAGTCTTTATAGCTTTTGCTCTAAGCGTCTAAAAGTGCTGCATATGGGTTTGCATTGGAACTCCTGACAAAGTGTCAGTATCTGATGACCTGAGAGTGAGACCAGACTATATTCATTACACCTGCAACAATGTCAATACTGTAATGTGGCAGCAATTAAAGACCAGCGTCAGGTGCTGTTCTCACCATCTGATTCTCACCTCTGATCATAATAGATTTTTAAAACAAATTTGATTCATCCATAAAGTATTCAAATCTGTCTTCATGCAGCAGAAGGCAGTGGAATTATTATTGAGGAAACAGCTCAGACTAAATCTTTGTCTGACAGCCAGAATAATCCCTGGCCTTTAACTACATCAGAAAAGACCACAAGAAAGACAATCCCCTCAATAACTGTTAAATGCACACCAAAGCACGGAGATTATGTGGACCTTTAGTACATGGCAGGTTTTATTGATTCCCCATCTCTTTATGATTTGCCCATGCAACTTTGGGATTGGAAGGCGTTTATGTGACATGGGCACAGATGACCAAAAAGTCCTGACCGGGGATAACCCAACAAACATCTCTGACTCAGCCCTTAGTGATCCACTATATAAGACACAAAAACACTGAAATATACGCTTGTCATACTGGAGGACTGTAGGATCTTTGATTAGCACATTAACAAAGGGGAGAGAACAGAAAGGAAGACATACCTTTTAAATAACTAACACACTGTATTACATTTAAAACTATTATCCACTCATAATTTTGCCTAAGTAGGCAATATGTATTTTTCATGGCCAATATTATCCAATATCAGCTGGTTAGACACAGCAACAATCACAGTCTCCTCAACACATACTTATTTTCTATTGGTTAAGGCTGCGACTTCATCGGTCACCAAATTTAAACATGCAATGCGAAGATGTGAATTTGCTTCGCTACTAAGAGGGCAATATTTTTTATATACCACTTCACTCACATTGAATGGAAGTGAATATGAGGTTAATACTCAAAATTATTAATTTTGCTCATGTGTGACTGTATCTTTATACATTTTATGTATTAAGAAGTGAAAGTAGTTTGTGTCAAGAGTTTTATGAAAGTTGGCCAAACTTGACCCCTAACCAGTCATTTAGTCATGGTGGTCTTTATGCTTGCTGGTCATATGTTTGATCTAGTCATGCTGTTACGTGAGTGGATGATTAACCTCTTGAAAGTGATTGCAGGTTTGCACTTAGAAAGGATGTGTCACTCAGTAGATTCATGTGTATATTTTTGTCATTTCATGCAGTGCTCCTTATGTGAAGCGATAGTGTCTTTGCATAGTGGGGACGTGATGTTTTCATACTTAATCTTGGGTTGAGGCAACAACTGGGAAGGGATTTAAGACAATGTTGTTAGTTGCAGAAAATAGTAACTTCAGTCAGTCTGTTAAAAGTGCAATGAAAGCTGATTCACTCTGATTTCTAGGAGCTACAAATCCAAACAAAAATTTTTATTTGTCTATGATGTAGTGGAACATTTAGTGCCCCGTTCCGGTCAGAACACAGCCTCAGCCTCTTCTTACAACAGCAAAGTTCTCCAGTAAACATTAAATAATTGGACATTTTTGTTTTCGCCATAAATGTGGTTTGGTTTTTAGGTGCTGCATATACGCTGAACAAAAAAATACAACTGCAACACTTGTTTTTGCTACCATTATCCACAATATGAAATAAAAGATCCTAAATGTTTTTGAATGCACACAAAAGGCTTACTTTTCAAATTCTTTAAAATCTGTTTAAGTGAGCACCTTTGCCAAGAAAATCCATCCACCTTACAGGTGTGGCATATCAAGGTGTTGATAAAACAGCATCATCACTACAAAGTTGTGCCTTGGGATGGTGACAAGAAAGGCCACGCAACAATGTGGTGCTTTATCTTGAGAGAAAAAAACATTATTACAAGCACAACATACCAGCTAAGAGACTCCATAAATATATCAAGCAACAAATATCAGTTGAACTCTTGTGTTTTTTTTTCTTCATTTCAGTGCCTTATACAATGGATCAGATATTAGTCAGGCCACAACCAGCCTTTGTAACCATGGCAACCGGTATTTGAACACATCTTCAAGTGGCAATAGAAAAGTCGGAGTAATGTTAAAGGCTGGATCTATACTTGAAATGGAAAACAAAAGCTATGTCCAGGGTGTGAGTGAGGGTTGTAATACAAGATTAAATCTGAGTGGTGGCTCATAAAATGCCCACACAGCCCCCCTGTGTTTTCAAGTACCCATCGAAGTTGATATGTGCCAAAAGATGAGGGTGACTGGTTTGGCTTCAGATTTCAAATTGATTCCCTCCTCTGGTGAAGAGGTTGAATTGATCCCTGGTCCAACCCTCTCATGGTTTCCTTTCAGCTTGGAGACACTTAAAAAAATAGACAAGAAGGAGAATACAAAAAAAGCCCTTTTCTAGCAACTCCTCTTTGCTTTTAATGGCCTCATAAAAACAACAACAAGGTTATAAAAATAAATCACCACGTTTTATGCGCCTCTATACTGTATTATGTTGAATGAGGCATTAACGACAGGCTCTCTGTTGGATTTGGGGGAGTGCTAGCTGACTGTTTGCCTCTCCTTCTCTGGTCGAAATTTGACACCTGCGGTGGTGCTACTGCAGACAGAGAGGCATCACCTGGCTGCAGCAGTCTCTTTCTCACTTGTACACACACATGCAAATGTGCACGTGCAAAAACACAGGCAGATATGTAGTTTCTGTCACTCGGGGGGTATGCAGTCTGTCACCAGACTCCACCACCAACCAGGTGGATAATTATGCTAACAGGCTTTATTTTTCCTCACAAGTAGCTTCCTTTTCAACTAGAGTGGTGTGAAGAGGTGTGTGTATCCCCTTGCATTTGTGTACATGTGTGTCAGATGTGTCTTGTGCCACACTGAAGCGCAATTGGAGTGGAGTTTTTATCTGTAAGTATTTCACTTACCTCCTGCACCTCCTATTAATTAAATTTGTCTTTACATTTCTGCAGAAACAAATTGTAAAAGAATGTAGTTTGTAGACGTTTTATTTTATCAGCTCAGTCTGGCCTCATGCCATTTTGAGAGGCGGATAAAAATGTGATTTGCGGACACATTTGTGCCACCCAGCCCCTCCCTTGCTCACACACAAGCATTATTGAAACCTTGTAGGCTGCAAAACACTGGAACTCTAATGATCAGCATGTTTTACTCTGATAGTAACCAATCATAAGTATTCATTGGCAAGTTTATCTTAAATCCTGATGAATGCATGCGCATCCAAATTCATTGCTGTAGACTCTCTTTGTACTACACTCTTTGACAGATCTGAAAGACTTGCAGCATTCAATCAGCCTAAATATCCGGCAGAGCAATATTTACCCAGTGTACTCTTTTAACCTCTTGGCCACTGCCTCCCCATTCAGCCGGCTGGATGGTGATGACCTCATTCTGAACTGCGTCGGCTCACGTGTATGCTTTAGATCAGATCCATTTCTGCCCGATGACTAGTCATAGAGAGAGAGAGTCACTAATGTGTTGTTTAGGCTGTGTTTGCACAGAAATGATTGCAGTGGTGCTAAATACTGGCAGCTGAGGTTATTTCAGAGAAAAGGCTGACTTGCTCCGGGAAAACTGTTTTAAACTGATTCATCATGGACTAATAGTCAAGCCTTCCAACCGTGTATGTATGTGGGAGGGGGGTCCTTTGCAGCGGAGAAGACTCTGATTAAATGTATTTAAACCATTGAAAGGTCAAAAGAGATCAGTAACAATAGAACAGGTCAGCAAGCCGTCAGCTGTGCACAGGTCTCTGAAAAACAGTGATATTCTGTAGTTTGGAGTGTGGTGTCTTTTTTTCAAGAGCTTTGACATAAACATCAACACAACAAATGTTTAAGGAATGGATTGAACTGTGTTTTTGTTGAAGTTGCAAATCTAAATATTAATCCAAACAAATACACAATTTATATATGCAACGTTGGTTTTTGGGTCAAAATTGTACAAAAAGGTTTGTAGTGGTGCAAAGCAGTAATTTAAGTCCTGAAGTGAGCTCAACGTAACCAGGAAGAATTTTACCTGTGTAATACACGAGCAGATATCTAATAATCTCATTGAAACTTTCCATCAAGGTTCTCCTTAATCATGTATCTTCTCTTTTGAAGTGGGGTTTCTCTACAGTCATTTTTTTTTTTATTGACAGCAACTCCATTGACTTTCCAGCAGCTCTCAGCCTCACTGCCTCTCCTGAGGCTGTGTGTGGTGTCAGAGTGAAAGCCACTGTCATATGATAAGGTTGTATTGTGCTGCGCTGTGCTGTTTTCCATTGCAAGGCCAAAGGGCATTGCTTTGGGTCAGGAACTATGTGCTTTTAAGCACAAATGAAAAAAAAAATCTCTGAAGGCTACAAGTGTCTAAATTTAAGTCCAACTTCAATCACATTTAGTTGTACCTTTTTATAAAAGGCATTTTCTGTTATACTTTAAACAGAAATGCTAATCCAGGGTGAACCAAAGAAAGCAGATGAACTAATTACCACACCTGTGTTAGCCCAGTTTGGCCCCAGCGTCTAAACGAGGCTACCAACATACTCTGGCCAAATATTTAATATGTTCCCTGGTCCAGAGCTCCTCTAGGATTGGCCTGATTCACTTGTGGGCTGTTCTATTATTGGATTAGAGGCCGTGTTACTGTAACAGGGCCTGGGCATTCCCAGCAGGCACTGCTCTGCCTCATCGATCTATTGAACAATAGCTACATGTTCCAGTGCTCAGTCTCATTTTCCTTTTATCTTATGAGCCTTTTTCCGACTCTTTGGATGGCCTTTTTTCGCCAAAAGAAATCAGATTTTGTGCGCAAAACATATCCTGCTTTCTCCTGAATCTTTTGTGTTTGCCATGTGCTGCCACTGTCTTCCTCTGGTGTGATGTCTGAATTTACTGCATCTGTGTTAAAGCTCATTTCTCGTAGTCACTGACCCAAACGCTACAATGCTGAACATAAATGATACCGTTGACATCTGTCAACACTCGCCCTCTTGGATGTCTATTTTCCAGCTTCAGTGTGGGGCTACAGCCTCATCCTGAAACAAGGGAATAGGTTTGTAAGGACTTTTTACCACACAGGTAACCTGCTCAGTCACACAATCATGTAAAATGGTTGAAACTTTGAAAATGACACATCCAGATTACCTTTACATCTGCTCCAGGCCACTCTGTTGTTGAGTAGTAGTTACAGTATCAGCTTCCCTAGTGGCCTCACCTCCACAATGTCCTTGGCAGCAGGTAGATGTACATCTTCAGCGTGTTCTTTTGTTGTGGGATCAATATGATACACGGCTAAAAGCACCTTCAGGGCTCGGTGGCTTGTATGCAATGCTTCTCATAATCACTGGCTATGCTTTCTGTTTATTGTAGGCGAACTTGGTGCCATCTTTACATGTGCTAGATTCCAGCTGAACTGTGATTTGGGGCTTTGCATCAAGTTTTTTTTCCTTTTCAGAAACATGTGAAAGTTAACTGTGACATGAAAATGATAGTTTGACAAAATATGACTAAGAGTCTGCATCCATGCTGGTGGCTCTGTGAGGCTGCTCTAAGGCACAGTCGTGCTTTGAGCTAAATACTAATGTCACCATGTAACCATGCTCACAGTGACAATGCTACCATATTTATGTATATTGTTAATCATTTTCACTGAGGAAGTTTAGCAAGTTGGCGTGCTAACTGGCAGACGTGTCTTTTTAGGTGGTGGTCTATAGAGTGCCTCAGGGATGATCTTTTTCTGTAGGCCAACCAAGGAGCTAACGCTATGCTGGTTCCTTCATCAAAAAGCCTGTGGGATTTTTGCGTTGGATTTTGGATCATTGCAAAAATGAATCCCATCTGGTAAACAAACATTTATGATACCTGCTCATTTTGTTCAGCAGGATAATCTTCACAAATGAACACCGCTTTCAGGATTTTTTTTAAGTCTAAATGCAGTCGCCTGAAGTAAAAAGCTATTGTGAAGCTTAAAGGAACTACACTATGGTTGCATCGCCACTGCTACGAGGCTGTGAAACTGTGTTCGGCACGCCTCAATTTGATGCTAATTTATTTCTGGGTTTTAGGACTCATTACTGGGGGTCTCTATGGAGGAAATGCTTTTTGTGCTTCAGGGGATTTCTCCACTGTAATATCGTATGGCCTGACAGCAAGGCTGAGCAGCTTTCTTGGGGGCCTGGGTGACCACAAATGTGCTAATTATGCTAATGGTACAAGCATGTGCCAGTTTTTGTTTTTTATAAAATAATAACATCTACTTCATGGCAATGCTAAAGGGAACATCTTTTTTTATTTGCTCTGGCTAATCAACTGTTCCCACCTGTCCCATTCTGGCAGATTTCCACCCTACCTGTCCTGGGTCAGACCAGTCACAAGTGTTTATCTACTATGGGGCATGTTTCAGATGACGACTGACAACTTGCCAGGCCTTTGCATTTTGCGAGAAATTTGTGAAGGCTCACGCATCCTTATGCTGAGGACATTACGGTGAGGATAAACCTAGCTTTGTAAAGAAACAATGAGCCATTTTCAAAAACAACCAAGATGTAAGCAGCTGACTTGGAACTTCCTGTTGAAGTACTAATTATCAAATTCTGATGGCAGAAATAGCAACACTCATTTACAGACATAAAGATGTGACACCATCACAGCTCATCTCTACATGCTGTGTATGTTTACATGTGTCTGTTGCTCAGTGCTTCGTCACCTGTTCCATTACTATGACTGGTTGAAGGTCTATCCAATTGCATTCAGAGGCATTTTCATCTATAGCTGTCAGTAACGCCCCTTGGAAATTGAAAATGAGGTTCCAGACAAACTCAGACTTGCTATTTAATCAGATGGTGTCAGACTGATCAATGTCTGCACAAAGACTTTCAATCCATTCAATAGTCGTTGAAATATTTCAGTCTGGGCCAAAATGCTGGACTGACAGACAGACGAATGTTGCTGTCCATAGAGCCATGCTGCTAACACAGCTAAAAATGATTAGCTCAAGCCCCCTTGGTTTATCTCAAGCTTTCACATGCACACATATTTCCTGAAAATCCCTATTTAATTAACAAAAGTCCAGTCCACTATGATATAATTGGCCCTGAATGGGCTTCTGCAGCCAGTGGTGTAAACCACATGAAAAATGTTGCTTACAGCAGAGTGGTACTGTTGAATATTCTTTGTTATGTGAGCCCTGCAGTAGATCAAAGGCGTGTAGGTGTAACTGGTGCAGCTGGGTTTAAAGTCAGGAGGGGGAGAGATGCTTTGTGCTTATGTATTACAGTGTGGGAGTGCACAGCGTATTAATGATTATGGATTTGCGTGTCCTCTGTCTGTGTGTTATTTTTACATGCATTGGTGGTCGAGTAGGTCCAGTGTGCGTGGCCAGTTGATCCTTTTTTCTCTTATTGAAGGCTTTGTCTTTGTTTAATTTGTGAATAAAATGGCATTGATTTCTTAAAACTGATGACAGCCAAAGGTTCTTGATGTTGTGAAGAGTATCTCTGCTCCTCTCTTATTTGGCATTGATAGTCAGGAAAAAAGCTGAGAGGTAGAGGAGTAAAGGAGACATTGAAAGCTGCAGACTGACAGCAACCTGGTGCAGCAGGTGGATGGGGTCTTGCAGTCAGATACGACAGACAGGTAAATAAAGCATGAAGGCAAACAGATGGGCCTGCATCCAGATGGATTTACCAGCATGGAGAGAGAGATAGAGACAAGAGTGATGGAGTAGGTTGCTGTAGGTGATACTGCACTGCTGTAGTCATCTCTGAAAATGCAGCTTTTTTTTTTTTTTTTTTTTTTACACCTCTCATCTAGTATTTCTGCCTGTTTTATCTGTTCCTTGCTGTGCACAATTGTAAAGTTAAATGCTAAAACATTGTGCTTCTGGATTTGCATCTGTAATCTTATCAAGTCATTAGCCTTAATTGGCCTGAATAGGCTGTTATAGCACATACAATGCCAAATCCGGGATTGGATTACTGGTTTGGATATGATTTAAAATTTGAGTATCACTAACAATATTCCCTTTAAATGTATTAGTAGCCATGCTAGTGACACAGTGGTTCTGACTGATATGTTTCAACAACTAGTGGTTGGTGTGCCATAAAGTTTGGTTCAGACATTCATTGTTTTCTTCATAAAAATCCTACACAGACATTTTTGATGGATCATGTTGTCAGGGTTCAACGTAAAGAAAAAAACAGTAATCTACTTACCCAAAGACAATTTTTACTTGTCTGTATGCTGGATTTACTAATACAACGTTGCATTTTACTTGCCCTGGACAAGTCAGGCAATCCTCATAGTTGAGCCCTGATTGTGCCTGATAGTGAAGATTGTTCTTCTCTGTTAACATGATCCTAAGAGACACTGTTTGGTAAAAAGTCACTGTCTATAAAGTTGGTTTATATATACACATATGCACGCATAATTGTGATCACCATCTGCACTGTTTTTTTTTAACAAAAACATTTAACTTTTAAATGGAGAGAGCTGTCTGTTAAATTGCATTAGGTCTATCCATGATATTTATGAAGGTGAGTTTGTTACTGCTGCTTTATGCACACTGAAGCCATATTCCCCTGCTGGATTTGGTAGCAGCCTAATGAGTTGGTTGTGCTCAAGTGTTTTGGGGGCTTTACAATCACATTTGATCTCAGCAAATCCTTTCTCATCGCAGTGAAGGGAAAATGTATGATGGGATGCTTTTGTGGTAATCCAGCTTTGACGGAGACTCTGCTTTGTGAGGATGAAGGAGAGATTTACCTCCATTTTTTAAATTGGCTTTATTAGAGTGTCACGCTCACAATCATGCTCATAATTTGTTTTGTGAAGCGTGATTGTATTTAATAAATTTAAAAGTTTGATGTTAAACAAGTTAAAGATTCAAGTTTTCAGCTGTGTTTGTTTGGGAAACAAATAAGTCTTTATTGTAAATGTGTTGTTTCTGTGCAGTGAAAGAAAAAATATGATTCACATCAGGACAACATGGTTAAAGGAAGGATAAATAAACCATAGTGTGTGACATAACCAAAAATGATGGGTGCATGTTATAATGAAGCAGACACACTGAAACTTAAAATTTCAACAACAGTGTGGGTGATGAATGTCGTTTAGACAAAAGAAAATGTTTAGTTATGGTTAGGAAAAGATTTTGGCATAAAATACATGATTTTGGTGGCACTATCCCTGCTGGAAAAACAGGGACGGGTTGCTACAAAATACCCACGTTTAGAGCCCATCAGCAGCTGGAAACGCAGCAATGACCTGATAAATCACAACTAGTTTTGTTTGTAGTTGGTCATAAACAGTGGTCAGCAGCTTGTAATCCGTCTCACTTATAGGTGACACGCCATCCATCCACCCCTCTAGCTCCCAATGACAAAAACAGCTGATATACTACATCACTTTAGAAACGCTGATGTGACATTTATGAAATGTATGTGCAAATGTAATGTATTTGCAACATCTAGCGTCAAATACTGAGCTCTTAAAGATCCAAAAAACTCACGCCAACACCAAAAAGTTGTCTACGTCGTTAAACCCTTCAGTATCTGTAATGCTAGCCTTCTGATGCTAGCAGAAAGCCTTGTTATTGTGTGCGTGAGGCAGGCAGACTTTGACCAACTGTGTCCTGCGTGTGGAGCTCACACTCACAGCAGTAGTCCCCAATATGGGAGACTGAGGGACTGCAGGGGTATAGAGAGAGAGAGAGAGAGAGAGAGACAGAGAAACAGAGAGAACGGAAAGTCATGGGAATAGTGTTACTATGGGCCGGTACCAGAAATCAAAGAAGGGGTGTAGCCTTTCAAAATAAAACAGCTTTGTCTTTCTTTGCCTGCAATATAAATCAGTGGCCTTTCTTTCTTCTAAATATGATAAGACATTTTCATTATTTCATGGCATGTTGTTACCTGGAGTCACCTAACGCTAGCTATATCCTAAAATTACATTACAGTTATTTCGAAACACCACTGCACAATATCTAAGGCAGATTTATAGTACATGTTGCATAATAAATTCATTACTCTACTACAAAAGATTCATCACTTGACATGATTAAGTCTGTTTGCACAACCTGCATATTTCATGGTCGTGTGGACAGGAAACTGGCAACCACTTGTGCTTCAAGCAACAGCGATGTAGTGACGTGACTGCAATGGAACCAGGGCGGGGGAACATTCATTAAGCTTCAGCACTGTAGACCTGCTGGTTTCACATCAAAAATACAATTACAGTGAAATTGAAAGGCACTTCAGGGTGCAGTGGATTGCAGCAGAGTTAAAAATATTGAACCATGATGTGGCATAATGTTGAAATCCAAAGTGATTTCTGTGTTTGTAGTTACACTGCCATAAATAAGCTTTCTCTGTACTCTGTAGTCCTGCTGAGTCTGCTGGTGGTTCCACTGATAACCATTTCATCATATTATTGGTTTATCATCTTCTTTCCTCATTGCTTCTTCTTATCTCTTTACTTCTTCCTTCTGCTTGTCTGCTCATTCTTCAGACTTGTAGAGGCTGTTTGCTGCAGCGATTACAGTCTAAAAGAGGAATATGACATTATTGCTGTGGTTTTAAACAGTCTGTTTGTGGAGGCGAACAAACACCACCCCAAAGGTAAGCGCCAGACCACTGAGGCTCCAGTCTGTTATCAAATCAAAACAGAAAAAGGGAATGAGTGAACCAGGTGGTGATGCTTCATGGATTCAGAGGGTGATACAAGATTTTTTGTTTTTATAAAATGTGTTTATATACTTGTAAATCACCCCCAGCTTCATCCGCATTTCTGCAAAGTCACTCTTGTTGCTTTCATTCACTAAAATAGCTCTTGAGCTGGTCTTTTGAGGGCATCACTAAGAGTTTTCTTCAGTCATCATCCTTCCTTTGTGAGAACGTGTCATTGTGACAGGTTAGGTTTAACAGCGTGGGATCACTAGAATAACAAGTCATTTCTTTTTTTAGGAAGGTGTTTGTTCTTAAAGCTCAGTCAGGCCAGAGCAGTGTGAGTTTTGCAAGAAAGCATTTGGCTTTGGTCCAACTGCTATCAACAGGAGGTTTGTGGAAGTGCATGACTGATTGAGATGGAGCCCAAAGCAATAACTGAGACAAATTAACAGGCTGCACTGAAGTACACCAATGAAGGCAGTTACAGAGCTCAAAACAATATTTTATTACTATAGAAAAAAAAATACACTGCTTCAGAGGCCACTTTGAAAGGCTGCCTAAAATGTTTGGTTTGTTAATAATATATTTAAATCAGCATGAACTTATTGTATAACCGTAGGTAATGTCTAGTTGTCCTGTTACCACAGTAGCTTCAGGATACTGCAGAGGAGTGTCAACATTTTATCCCAGACAAACACCTTTGCTCCTGTATGTGAACATATCTCACATAGGAACCAGATTCTGAACGTCTGAGTCAGGGTCAGAAGCTTGCATAGCAGATGAGGGGCCGTCTGTGTGCTTCAGCCATGGCCCCAACTGACCCCTCACCCTTGACCCCCTGGCACAGAAAAGCCCTCTGTTCCTTTTTATCCCAGACAGGAGGTGCTCTGTTTGTGGGGCCACAGCTTTCTCCTTCTTCTTCTTCCTGCATTTTATCTCTGTGAACCACAGCAGTGTCAAATCATATTTTTATTCATATTTTTATTTTTGGCCACTTGAGATCAGCAGACATAAGTTGTGAACACAGCATTGAAGTATAATTTTTAAGTTGATATGGTGAACTTCTTTGCTAACAGTTGCTTATCTACACATTCAGCTGTTACAGGACAGCAATATAATTTATTTGGAGTAGGCTTGGGTGGTATCATGGCATTACAATATGCTAAGCTGTGTATTGAAGTGCACAGCACACACCACCAGAGGTCAGCCTCTGGGAACATGCAGCTTAGCTGAGAAAGATGACGACTGTGAGTGGTGGGGATAATGTTATAGGATGGGTAAAAAAAAAAAAAAAGCCTCTGGCCTTGTTTGGGAATATTGGCATATAAATTTATCATCAAATATATTTTTTTTTGCATTTTCTATTTTTAAAAACATCATCGTCATTTAGTCTGCTGATGTGTCGATAAACACTGCGGCAGCAGGTGTGAAGAGGCCTCCAACAAAAAGGGCACTTAGCAGGGGCGACCTCCAGCTCACTTTGCAGAGTGTGTGCCCCATATAGGCTGAGGCCTCTACAGCGGCCCAGGTTTGGTACCAACCTGTTCCCCCTTGCTGTTATTCCCCCTCTCTCTCCTACATTTCTTATCTGTCTACAGCTGTCCTATCAATAAAGGTCAGAAAAAAAGCGTGCATTTTTCCCATCTGTTCATTATTCTGTGGGCCGTAAACCTAGCAAGACTTGTCTAAGTAGGTTAACTGCATATTAGAAACACAGCATTGTAGGCTAGATGACATGCTACAATAACTTCTGTCACCAGTAGTTCAGCCTTTACATTTTTTAACACAAGTAGTGTCATATACTGTATATCCCGATAAAATGTCTGGTATGAATGCATACAGAAAATAGATTATAGCACCCAAGCCTCATTCAGAGTCATGTTTCTGTCTGCTCTGTTTTTGGTCTCTATATACTCTGGCTCTTTTGCTGACAAATGCATGCCTGTTCACCTATTAGTGAGTTAATTTGGTGCACATTTGGGTAATAAGTCTCTGTAGGTTCATCACTACGTGTGACCCCTTTTACATTGTCACATTGTTTTAACATTGTCATTTGATACATTATTAAAAATACTGTCATTGTTTCTTTTAGCTATAGTTTCAATGCATGAAGCACAATTTTATTTTTCTGTTTCATGCAGTGAGACGCAGAAATTACATAACAATGAGCAGATGGAGTGACAGGCTGACAGACAGCTCAACATATAGCTTTTTTTTTTTTGAAACACAGTATGATATTTTTGTGGTTGACTTTATATGTGGTAAGAGACTATGGAGCATGGACCCTTACTGACTTCAACTTTGAAGATAAGATTCAGATTGCTTTGCTGCCTCTGCACATGTGAAAATGATGATGACGTGTTCAGACTCTTGTTGATGTTTTGGTCGCTGGCAAAGAAACAGATTTTAGAAGCACAATGTTTTAAGAAGTGGTTTGTTTTACACATCTTGTATGAAAATGATTGTTGAGAGTTGCCTCTTCAGCTCCAGTTGTTGTGGGCAGCTTTGTTGCTTTATTTGACCTTTAAATTTTCTTTGCTCAGGGAATTCAGTGTCTTTTCTTTGTCCCCAGCAGGGACCAGATGGCCGTTTTCAAAAAGTGATACATTTGTTGTCGTCTCTTTTTGGTTTATGAAGCATAACAATGGTTTCACTGTGCACAAATTAGCACTTTCTTCACATTCATAAAATTTCATTGTTTATGTGTGTGTGTGTGTGTGTGTGTGTGTGTGTGTGTGTGTGTGTGTGTGTGTGTATCATAACATCGTGCCTCACTACAAGAGACCGCAGATGTGCAAATAGGAATAAGGACTTTTTCTAATGGGAAAAATAAAAAAAGATGTTACCTGTTTTATCAAGCATAACAGCGACGCCACCATGGATAATTGAAACTTTGAGTATCTTCTAATTCCAAAATCAGATTTATCCCATTTGTAATAGAAATGTGTATCAGACTGGGTGTAAAGTGTTCACGCCCCCTCTATTAAAACAGGAAAGTCTCCTCCAACATCTGGCTCATTCATCACAGTCAATGAGTTTCATCACTGTGTTCAAGTTTTGGATCTCCTGGACTTGTGCCATGCAATAAACTCTGCTGCTCTGTCCTTCCCCTCTTGTTCCTCCTTGTTTTGCGCAGGTGTAGCTGCAGCCCCCGCCCACACCGCCTGCCAAGATGGTGGTGCTGTCGCTGAAGATCTGTGTTCGCCAGTGCAATGTTGTGAAGACGATGCAATTTGAGCCCTCCACAGCCGTCTATGATGCCTGCAGGATAATCAGAGAGAGGGTCCCTGAAGCTCAGACTGGACAGGGTGAGAATGATTAAAGGACATTGGATGGGGTTTAAACTGTAAAAGAAACAGAGAGGCAAAGGAATGATGCAAGAGGAGGAAGGCAGTGTGTGTGCTCAGGTTAGTCACTTTTCAATGCTAAAAATCAATGTGTTTGATGTTGTTATTCACATATCTGTGAACTTAACAATTAAATACAACAATTAAGGACTGTATCCAGCTCTATGTTAAATCTGATTTCTAGATTAATACTTCAGCTTGATTTAGGGGGGTTAGGATGTTCACACGCTCAAAAACTCATATAAAAGCACTTTTAATTGTCTTAAAGCTTTAAAAACAGTTAAATAGTATAAATAGTAACATTTGAGTCCTTGTGAAACAGATTTGTCATGACCTTCAGATTCCCATTTTCTTCTCTGTCTTGTGTAATGTGTATTATTGTTTGAGAAACCAATGCAGAGATCAGAATGCATGATATTTTTGATTATTTAGGTGACCACAGAGTCATACATTTTTAACATGACCTGACCAAGACCCATGATGTTGGACCCTGATCAACTTACCATCTTTCCAACTTTTCCACCTGACGGTGTCAACATTTTCATTTGTGTCAGCATTTATAATGGCTTGTGAGAAGGCAAACATAAACTGACATGCTTTTTCACGTGACGTTGAACTGGGTGTGTGAGATGCTCCTGCCATTTTTCCCCACTCTGGCACACTGCAGTGAGTCTGTCATGTTGGGGTCATGATGGAGCTGATGTGGAGGACAATGATCCCAACAAGGAGTAACTTCCATCACAAAAAGTCTCAAAAATGCTGATATTTCTCCTCACTTGTCCAGCTTCAGACTATGGTCTGTTTCTGTCTGATGAAGACCCCAGAAAAGGCATCTGGCTGGAATCTGGAAGAACGCTGGACTACTACATGCTCCGCAATGGGGTAAATATATCAAGCAGTTTAACACAACACACACATACAAGCACTCTCTATATCCTAAACAAATTTGCATTTATGTGCAGATTATGTGTAGTTGATATTTTACTAACCTCCGATTGCAAATGTTTAGTACAGCACAATTTGATAATATTGATATGAATAGATCATTGACAACGCGCTTTATGATGGAGAAAATATAAACAATTTAATTCATTTTAAAATACTTAATAATTAACAAGACCGTGTACAATGAAATGTATGCCTAGATCACACACAGCAGTATGAAAACACTGACTCAGATTGAGAGAATAAATTAGATAAAATTGGATATCAAGAAAAAAAATGGTCACATCAAAGGAAGCTTTTAAAAGTGACTTTAAAGAAGTGCCCCAGCCATCTGTAGATCCTCCGACAGTCTCTGATCCCTGCAGCCAAACGCCTGAGCGACTCTGGTTTGTCGTGTAGTGCTGCCTCTCAGTACATCTGTGGGTTTGGTTTTGCAGCTCTAAATGGTTTCTCCACCTCACATCCACCAAAGGCAACCCAGGTAGAAGGCATGACTGTGACCAATTATTCTGAACCAAATCTCTCCTCATTGTTGTGATTGGAAGGGGAGCGGTGGGCTGTGATAGGCAGCCGTTAAATAAGGTTTTCTGGCCTATATTCTCCCCTCTCTCCACGCAACCTGGATGCATTTGATCATTTTCTCAGCGGGGACTTTCTTGGCCCCTGTCTCTCTGTCTTCTCTCTTACATTTAATTTCCTGCATTCCTCTTTCCTCTCTTTCACTTTTTTCCTCTGTTCTTTTCTCTTCGTCTTTTGTCTTTGAGCAGGACATCCTTGAATACAAGAAGAAGCAGAGGCCCCAGAAAATCAAAATGTTGGACGGAGCCGTTAAAACCATCATGGTGGACGACTCCAAAACAGTGGGAGAGCTGCTTGTGACTATATGCAGTAGAATAGGTACAAAGTTTTATTTTACTAGCCCTTTTTCTCAATTGCTTTTGAGGTGTGCTGTACAGGTTTCACATTTTCAAACTATTAACTTGCCCTTTTTATTAACTCTTAACAGACATATGCATTAAAATTCAGGGTTATGAAGTGTTAAAACATTCTTTGAATGTATGCAGATTGACCAGTCTATCAATGAGTAATAAATATAATGTAAATACACTAAATGAACAGTTTCAATTGCTTTTGTTATTCAAAACACACTCAAAACTGAATGTTGAAAACAGATAATTATAAAGCATTAGGTGACCTGTTATGCTTTCCTTTTATTTTCTTTCGTGTAATTAATGTTATAGTGTCAGATGTTCATATTAAACATGACAAGTAACATGAAAGTATTGCCTGTGAACAAAAACCTTTAAGCTGCAGACTGTCCTTAATATCCGTTTTGAATTTTTTTTTTTTTTTTTTTCTTTTACTTTGACTACAAGCTGATGTTAGCTCTTGATGGCTTTCTTTATATGGTCATCTGCTCCAGGCATGCTCCTGCAAGTATTTACATTACACAGCCTACACTGCTAAATGCTAACTTCAGGGAAACAGACAGTATGAGAAAAATAAAGTGTTTTTGAGCACTAATCATGATCTAAAAGAAACCCAAAATACAAGCATAAACCTGAAAATGAGCATAATAGATCCTTTTTAAAAGAGAAATCCTTCTAAATGCATTTGTTAAAGTTAAAATCTTTATTCTTTCCTCTCTTTTAATCCTAGGCATCACAAACTATGAGGAATACTCTCTGATCCAGGAGACAGTGGAGGAGAAAAAGGACGACGGGATGGGCACACTGAAGAAAGACAGGACACTGCTGCGAGATGAGAGAAAAATGGAGAAGCTGAAAGCCAAACTGCACACAGACGACGACTGTGAGTTCAGTAAAAAAAGGGTTTGTGTGATCATAATAGCCAGCCTTATGGATTAGATGTATAATTTATTTTTGTAACAATATTACTGAATTAATTGCTGTTTTAAAAGTTGATCCCCACAATTCTACACAGTACAACATACATGGAAGTAAAAGTGAATTTTAAATAATATACAAGATTTGTGATTTAATACACCTTTAGATTTGTTTATGATTGCTATTGATTTTGATATTTTACCTTTTATATACTCAGTATATTGTCTCCTTGTTAATTTATCGTCTATCACTACCCCGAGGAATTTAATCTCAAAAACTCTTTCAATTTTATCATCACTGATCTTTAATTCAATATTCCCACTTATTTCCTTTCTATTTCTAAAAAACATAAATTTAGTTTTCGTTATATTGAGAGACAATTTATTAACATCAAACCAACATCAAGTCTGTAAGATTACAGATTTCATTAATATAAAGTATAAATAGTTTTGGACCAATCACCCAACCCTGCGGTACTCCACAAGTGACCTCCCTAAATCCTGACACAGTGTCATTAATTTGCACACATTGTTTTTTATTTTCCAAATAGCTTTTCAATCAAAAATGAGCTATGCCTCTTATTCCACACTTGTCAAGCTTTTTAAGTAATTTGTGATGTTCAATAGTATCAAAATCCTTATGTAAATCTATAGAAAATGTATTATTCTCAACTGCTTCTGTTATTTTCTCGATCATTTCCATTACTGCATAAGTTGTAGTACTTCACATTCATACATTAAAAAACGGTTTTAAGTCTTAATTATAGTGAAAAAACATTTGTTCAAACAAACTAAACCTTTTTTTTTATTCCTTTAAGCATCATTCTGACTGATAATGATAATTCTGTAATACTGTGATACCATGAAACCCCAGTATTTTCCGAGACAGGTATTGTGCCGTGAAAATCTCATACCGTTGCAGCCCTAGTGAAAACACATTTGACCTGACCTCACCTTATGATGCGCTCAGCCCAGATACGACATTATCAACACCAGTGAATCCAGGGTTCCCAGTAGCTCAGTTGGTAGAGCAGGTGCCCCATTAATAGAGGCTATGTCCGAGCCGAGGGGCCGCGGGATCCATTCCAACCTCGGCCTTTAACTGCGTGTGTACCTTTATGCTTAAGCTGTCCTATCAAATAAAGGCAAAAAGGCCAAAAAATAATCTTAAAAAAAGAAAAGAAAAACACCAGTAAGTCCCACATTGAGCCCTGTGCCAAAGTAGACAAAAAAAACTGAAAGCATTGGGCATTTTTGACAGCAAAGGTTGAAGAAAATAGTTCCCTTCGTCAACCTACAGAAATCTGTAGATCCTGACTGGAGCTACTGGAGTGTAGTATGACAGTTCCACTCATTAGACATGATTTGGGAAAGCATACACGTCCACACATAACATTACACCTTTCACAGTATAAAGTTTTTTAACCTGTCTTACTTTTCAGAGAGTTGGCTGTCATAGTAAACTAGAAAAGCAAACAGACAGAGAGAGAGTGAAGGACTAATGGAAATGGCTTGTAGTTGATATTCATGTAATCAAACTAAAGTATTGCTTAAATTGACAGATCCTACACACGGTGTATCAATCACACACAAACCTACAATTATTATTTTATCTCTGATTGCTTTTACATTTTTTCTTTCTCTGTACTTAAATGATATTCATATCTTGATTTTTGTTTTTTTAAAATGATCCCTGTGCTGTGTTTTGTGTTATCAGTGAACTGGCTGGACCACAGCAGAACGTTCAGAGAGCAGGGGGTGGACGAGAGCGAGACCCTTCTGCTCAGACGCAAGTTCTTCTACTCTGACCAGAACGTGGACTCCAGGGACCCTGTCCAACTCAACCTGCTCTATGTGCAGGTCTGACCCTCACTCTTTTTACCATCAGAGGATAAACAATACCATCCACTTCTACTGCATCGCCTGATGGTGACAAGTAGCTACCAAAATGTGCAGTGACAGATAACTTTTGGATACATTATAAAGAACTGTGTGTTTCTTGTAAAACATTTTTAATCTTTAATCCTGATTAGGATTACTTGATCATAGATTTTTTGACTTGAAGCTATGATATAAGGCTTCTTTAGTTATTCCCGATAACTGATTTATTGGTTTTATTATTTATTTATTTATTTAATGAATGGTTTTATTTGTATTTTAGGCTCGAGATGACATCCTAAATGGTTCTCACCCGGTATCATTTGACAAGGCCTGTGAGTTTGGAGGCATTCAGGCCCAGATCCAGTTTGGACCTCACATAGAACACAAACACAAACCTGGATTCTTGGAGTAAGCATCTACCCCACAGGAGGATTTCTCAGTGTTGTTGATTCCTATTCAATAATTTTGCATTTTAAAGAAACTATGCCTTTTTTACTCAGATTTTTGACCAAATATTAACTGTGGAATTCATTTGATTTGAATAAAGTTAACTAAAATTCTTAGAGATCCACCTTTTGTTGATCCAGCTTTGGGAGTTTATGGAATTGATATTTCCTTATGGTTTAAGGCTGTAGAAGATAAACTGAGTTCACGTTTTGTTTTTGTATGAACTTCAACTTCTTCTGTTTTTTGTTTTTTTCTTAGCCTGAAGGAGTTTCTACCCAAAGAATACATAAAGCAGAGAGGAGCGGAGAAGAAGATATTTCAGGTGTGGTCATCTTTTCCTTTTATAAAATGAAGATATTGAATTTTTTTGACTCATCTGACAGTTTTGCACTCATTGATCAGTTGCTGAAAACATGTATGATCCAACCTGCAGGATCACAAAAACTGTGGGGAAATGACAGAAATTGAAGCAAAGGTGAAATATGTCAAACTGGCACGGTCTTTGCGGACATACGGTGTCTCCTTCTTCCTGGTCAAGGTAAGCTGTAACACATACATTAATCTTTGTCACTTCACAAAAATACCGTTTTTTTAAGGAGTCCCACTATGCCCGTTTATTCAATAAAAAGACGATCTACACACAAAAAGTGAAATATCCAGCCTCAAGAAAATGTAGTCAGAGCCTTTTATCTCTCCTGAGTGTGAAATCTATTCTTTGGTCTTGGTGTTAACTGGATAAAGAGGCTGAGGGCAGTACAGAGCAGGTGGGGAAATTGTCTGTGTCCACCTTTTAAAGCTTTTCATGTCATCTGAACTAAGAGGAACAATGCCCTAAAATGTGTGAGAAGGGCATTTCTTTCATAAAACATTATGTTTTGACGGTCCAGTGTGTAGGATTTAGGGGAATATATTGGCATAAATTGAATGTAATATAATTAGTATGAAAACCATTGTATTTTCGTTACCTTGGAACGAGCCGTTTTTATCTACATAGAAAATGGATCCTCTTCCACATAGGCCGCCGTGTTGTGCTGCCACATTTCTACAGTCACCCACAACACACCAATGATGCAGTGAGGTGTTAACCAATCATATGTTTGCAGAGCGTTGCTTTCTGTTGTGTTCAGCCCACCAGCTTTCACTGGTGGGCTGAAGAATAAGTCTACGTGCGCTTGAGCAATACCATGGCCAAGATGTAGCTTTGTCGCTTGTAGTGTGAACAGATAAGACCTTCAGCAGCGGCGCAGATTCGATTCTGACCTGGGGCCTTTTGCTGCGTGTCATCCCCCTCTCTCTCTCTACCCCCGTTCTTGTCTATCTTTGGCTGTACTATTTAATTAAGAGGAAAAAATAATCATTTTTAAAACAGAAAACAATAGCAACTTAAAACCAACCATTTAGCGGAGCTTTTTTGATGGACCACCAAACCATTCATTTACAGAAGCATTTTCTCTACAAACACAGAAACAGACAAAAGTACACAAAGGAAGGAACACTTGGGTATTTACATGCCACATATACATCTTTTACATATTCTCTCTCATTCACTAACACGCACATACAAATGCACCTCGTCTGCTGGGAGTTGTTCAGCATGCTCCGGAAAGGAAACCAAACGTTGTCTGTGCAGCCGAGTGTGCCACTGAAGATTATTTCAGAGCGAGTGGGGAGCAAGTGGAGTGAATGAGGGAAACTAGACTTCGCACAGGCAAACCTGGGATACTTACCCTACCAAATAAGTCCAACTGCCAGAAAGATGTCTGCTGAAATGAGCAATTTGCTGAATTTTTTTTTTTTAACCTCACATCATGTCGCCATGAGGACATACTGCATAAAGTCATGGGAAGCTCACTGTCTGCATCGATAAATTGCTTTCCGGTTGTCACCTGTTCTGACTTCATCGCCAAGCTCTCGTAGAAAATGAGATCATTTCTGGTAATTGCTTAGGAAAAAAAGTCACTGGTGCTGACTCTCTGCCAGACAGTTCCTGGCTTTTCATCAGTAGCTTTCAGCACCAGAGGATAAGGGTAGAGATGAAGTATAAAAAAACACAAACTCTCTATTAGATCGGAGCTCACCTCATCAAATCATCATTTGCAGTAGCTCACACATTACACAGTGCTGCGAGTCCACACTGTTCCTCGCCTTTTATTCCTCATAAGCGTTAAACACACAAATCTTAAACTGTGTCTAACCTCCCGGCCTTGGATCCGTGTTCTCCTTGATCAGCTTGACATCTTCTCCGCTCACCTTTGTCATTTCTGTCATCCTCGAGTGTAATCCAGTGGAGCAGAAACATCTTAAAAATAACCCTGGAAAAAATGCAGCCTATAGTCCCTAACCCATAACCCCTGGAGGCCCCAGCAGGTTTACAGGCCCTCCAGGACTTTTACACAACTCACCTCTTTGCCCTCACGTCACAGCCCATCACAGTCCGTCCATCTGCTCGCCGACTGCAGCTCCTGAAGAAACGCTCTCTCTGTCCATGCAAGGAAAAAGAAAGACAAGTCAGCTGTTTTGTGGGCTCAGAGAGCGACTGGAGTATGACATTAGTGGCTTAGTGAATACAAGGCGGAGGTTGAGAGTTTTTGACAGACAGATAAAGACATGATTAAAACATAATGCTTTAATTAGTAACTGAAAAAAGTTTTTTTTTTTTTTTAACTGGTTAGACAGATGAATACCCATCTTGGCAGATCAGTGTGACGGCAAAATTAGAGTTTCAAGCTGGCAGGCCTCTGAATTTAAATTTTGTTTCTTGAACTGTTAATCTGCCTTTTCTCTAAATGCCTTTTATTCAAGTAATACCCTCAGCAGGCAGGCAAATATGAAAATGAAAGATGATGAATTGTTCACCGAAGGGAATAAAATTGACATTTAAAATGGTTTGTTTGCATGGCGGGGGCTGGTGTCTTGTTGGTTTGTTTATTCTCCTTTAATTTATACAGAGTGGTCCAATAGAGGGGAGGCCCTGCTGCAAGTGTCCTGCATACATTAGCAAATAAAAAGGAGATATTACATTATGCTATAATACATATAGAGATAAGAAAAACTGACATTAAAACTTCAGACACAAAGCTTCAGTTGAAAATAGTGAATGTAAGGGAGCATTGCATTGTCACCAGCAGTCAAACTGAGAGTAGCTGTACCACTATGGTGAGTAATGATGGTCCTATCACTAATGCAGGCAGTGTTATGAGCACCAATTGCATCAGACCGTCGCCAGAAGAAGTATGCAGGATTATGATAAGTGATAGTGACGGTTAAAAGGATAAAAAAAGACATCAAAACAGTAATAAATAATGAAATACAAAGTGTGGATTAAATGTTTATGCAAACCTAAAATGTCATTTAAAGAAGGTCAAATGAGGAAAAAGAAATAAGGCTTAATCCATCTGATGGAGCAAAGTGTGTACTTGCTTTATTGCCTACTTAATTAAGAGAGAACCTTTAACAACAGTAAAACTATATCAAAACAAACTCGTTTACAAACTTTCACACAATTCATGCAGTATAATCCAAGTCTCATTTATCCATTGGTATGCTCAGTACTTCTCAAGCACATGAATTTTAGGCTGAAATGGTATTTAAACTGAACTGAGGTAAACTTACCTATGCTCTCTTCAAAGCCAGACTATATTGACAAAAACAGTATTAAACACTCACTCGCTGAACTCTCAGGAGCTGCTGGTCTACCACTGCCTAGATATATCTGTTATTGTGTGACTTTGGTGTTTAAAAGGGTTAGTTTGGATTAATCAAAGTCACACAATAACACAAACAAGCTGGGGCAGTGGTAGGCCAGAGGCTCCTTTGCTCAGCCAGATATGACTATTTTTGTCTATGGAGTCTGTCTTTGAAGAGACAATAGATTAGATTCACTGAGAGTTCAATTTTAAATAGTAAGGTGTTACTAAAAACATCTACAAAAAAAAAAAACGTGTTTAGGAAGTATAGAGCATACGACTAGATAAGGGAGACTTGGATTTTACTGCACGAGTTATGTCAGTGTACGTAAACAGATGTTTTGGTATAGTTTTACTGTTGTTAAACACAAACTTACTTCAAATAATCAAGAGTTCCCTTGTGTGTTTGGATTCTTTGTTCACCAGAGGCATGTGTGAAAAAGTTAATTTATGCAGTATTTATGCAGCATTCTTTATGTGCAGACGTGTTGAAAGATAAAAAAACACACCAGTTCTTCTTATGTACAGTAAGGAGGGCAGATCTCTTCCAACTAAGTGCAAAGGGCATCTCACTTTTGTTCAAGTGTACTAGAGCTTTGCTTAACTCTATTTCTAATTTCAGACCACTGTGATCTAAAATTGTGACTGAAAATAATACCCATGGTCCAGCACTGATGAGATATACAATCAACTAGATGCTGCCTGACTGTACGAGAAAAACTATCACAATACGAACCAAAGCTCGAGATAATAGGATGACACCTGTTCAGTGTTGGCACTTACTTTAACGCCACTTTTTCTCTCGTCGTCCACCATTGCCAGATGATGTGTTGTCAGTATTTTCATCCAACAGTAGTTGCAAAATTATGTAACTTAGATTTTAAAAGTTTAGAAGGATTAAATCTGCCATGTTTTGCAGGAAAAGATGAAGAGTAAGAACAAGCTGGTGCCACGGCTCCTGGGGATCACCAAAGAGTCTGTGATGAGAGTGGATGAAAAGACCAAAGATGTGGTTCAGGAGTGGCCGCTCACCACTGTGAAGAGGTGGGCAGCGTCACCCAAGAGCTTCACTCTGGTAAGACACACATGCAGAGAACATACAGTATATCTGAGTGGACGGTGATCCAGTCTTACACCAGGATTTATCACAGAGGCATCGTGACATTTTTATGCCTCCACGCTAGTGATAGCCGAGGCCAGCTGCATTATGTTTTCAGGTTATCCGTCTGTGACATTCTCATAAATGTGATATCACAAGAATACCTTGAGGGACTCGCCTTAAATTTGGCGCAAACCTCCACTTGGACTCAACAATGAATTGATTAGATTTAGGTGGCAATAGGTCAAAGGTAAAGGTCACTATGTGTCTCATTCTTGTGAACATGATATCTCAAGAACATCTTGAGGGAATTTCTTCAAATTTGGCACAAACATTGACCTGCACTCAGCGATTAACTGATTAGATTTTGGTGGTTAAGGTTAAGGTCACTGTGACCTTGCATCTGTGTCTTTGTTGGTGCTGTGTTTTCTCAAGAGCACCTAGAGGGAATATCTTCAAAATTTGGCACAGATGTCCACTTTTGACTGAAAAATGAACAGATTCGAAATCTGGTGGTCAAAGGTCAAGGTCACTGTGACCTCACAAAACATGTTTTTGATCAAAACTCAAAAATGCATAAGCTTACTATGGCAAAATGTCATGCAGATGTCTAACAGGATATAGTAATAGCGCAATGTAATTTATGTCCAAAAGGTCAGAGATCAGTTTCACCAGCATTTGCAAAGGTTTTGGTACTGCTGACTTTTTTCTTTCAGCCTTTCTATCTTTCAGCATGTATATTCCTGGTTGTAAATCAGAAGGACATGCTCACAGTAAACCCAACTGTGCTCTGCAGTGGCCATAAAACAATCACTGTAGTGCTCAGTCTGCCTGTCCTTTCATTCCCTTGTGCACTTCAGTTATTGAACAGACTCTTTTGTCTTCCCTGTCAATATCCCTCCTTTGTGTCAGCACCCAGAGTCAATGAGCAACATGGATTTAATCTTGCAAATCTGGTAGATGTACTGTCTCTATTAAATTAACACTCTCTCTCCTGCTGTTAATTCAGCAGTGTTTTGTGGTTCGGGTTTTTGTGACACTGGGATTCGAAATGGTTTCAAAGGAGTGATTTGTCCTTCACACGCTGAAGGAGTTTTTGATCTGTTGGTGACAGGATGGGGTCACTATGACACCCCATTGAGTTGTGATGAAAGTGTTACCATATGATGTGTATAGATCTGTACTTAAGATTTTTTATTTCTGCTGGGTTTCCTACATGAAATCTTCTCCGAGATGCTTCTTTGGTTAATCTGACTCTCTGCATGTTGGAGCAGTTTTATGGCACCCAACAAAATGTGTAGTTTTTATCTGACACTAGCTGGCTCCGTGGCTTCACATTAATCCTCGCAGTAAATCCTCCGCCTGTGTGAAGTACAAGCACTACAGTGGTTACTTTCCTTACAGCCCAGGGTAAAATACATGTCTAAGATTGGACTGTGTGTGTGTGTGTGTGTGTGTGTGTAGGACTTTGGGGAGTACCAGGAGAGCTACTACTCGGTGCAGACCACTGAAGGGGAACAGATCTCTCAGCTCATTGCCGGTTACATCGACATCATCCTCAAAAAGGTGAGGCATATTTCTCTGGAGACACAGATGAATCATAACAAATCGATACGTTCTCAGATCTGTTGATGCTTGAGAAGTTCAAGCTTCTGTGTTGTAGAGCTGCCATTAAATAAAAAGCAGGAAGGGACAGCTGGGCTCATGTGGTACAAGTACATTGTAACTTGACTCTTCATTCTTCCTCCCTCAGTTGAGAAAGTTGACACAAATATGTAATTTCATTGCCTAATGCCTTCAGAATACTGAAAAGATATTTTTGCACACTTTTGCTTTTTTTGGCCTATTTTATATGACATTTTAGTGTAAATGTCCTTCATCTGGTGTATCCAGAGCCTTAAAATAGAATTTAATATGTGTCAGTTTGAGACCAATGTCCCTCACTGAATGACTTGATGAATTTGGGCTGAGGTTTTCTTTAAGTGGCACTTAATCCGACATTTAAGTTCCAGGCTGCTTTAAAAAAAAATCACTATGGTCCTTTTTGAAACTAATTTTGTACTAATAAATTTGGTGCATTTTTTTTCTCTGCTGCAGAAGCAAAGCAAGGATCGCTTTGGACTGGAAGGTGATGAGGAGTCGACGATGCTTGAGGAATCCGTGTCCCCGAAAAAGTATGTGAATTAGTAACTTATAACTAGTAGAAGTGCTTTGACTTTTTTCAGCCATGTAGGCAGCATGACTCAGAGGATATGAGTCGGTGGACTCTTGGATGGATTGCCATGAAATATGGTGCAAAGATTTGTGTTCTGAACTGGAATAACTCAATCTGTCCAATGTTTTGGTTCATGGCCGGCAAAACTTGACATTTTTATCAAGCCTAAGCTGTACTTCGTGTTTAGTGCTAAATATTAAATGTTATGCATGCATGCTAAGCTGGGATAAAAGATGTTATAACTGCAAAACATTAGCATTTTAGCAGTGTCATGTCAAGTGGGTTGTCACGCTAACGTTAGCATTTAGTTCAAAGCAACACTGTGCTGAGGCGCAGCCTCAGTAAGGGCCAGCAGGGCTTCTTGTTACTCTGAGACAAAAAAAATGCTGTAAAACACCGTATACTTGCATGGAGAAAGCTAGGGCTTGAAATTAACTTTTTTACTCAACTATCCCTTATTCTACTTTCACCTGTCCTAAATTCAACAACAAATGACCCAAATTGATGGTTTTATTTTTATTCTACATAATTATATAAACTATTTATAATAATGTGAGTTAACTCAACTCACTGCATTGACTGACTCTGGTCCACCATTGAAGTTTTAGTAGTTGTTCTCTGCACTTATATCTAAATAAATTAAAAAAAAAAAAAAAAAAGAAATCCCCATAGCATAGGTGTTTGGCCACAATCAGTTTTCATTTTTCTTTTAGTCATTGGTTGAGTTACTGTTTCTTGTTTATTTCTTACTGTACCGCACATAGGTCTATTTTGTGTCTAAGCGCCTGTGTGATGTAGATACATTTTTTGGAATTTAAACACATAACAATTTAAACGATATATATTCATTGGGACATGAATGTAAGAATTTCATTTATACTGATTGATATTTTTAATGTCCCAGAATTGTCCCAGACACTGTATTCATGTGTCTCAGGTGCTATTTCCATTGTCCCCGGGGACAACGGATCAGCCTTAATTTCAAGCACTGGCTAAAGCTTTATAAAAATAAGAAAACTGGAAATAACTCGAACGGACAACCATCTTGTGGTTGTATTAATTAATCTTTACAGTGTCATTCCCATATGATTGTCCTATATTCCAGCACAAACTGAGGTATAATGATGGTTTGTACAGGAGCTCAAAGCAGCACGCAAAGTTATTGCATATTATTTGCTCAAAACACAATATCAGACTGGGTCCTTTTTCAATTTCCTTCTCACCACCGCCCTTGACTACAGCTCACACATCCATCTTCCAGGACCTCATTTCACCACATGAACACCTCCTCAGCTCGACTTTATCCTGAGAGATAATCATTATGTGAGGAAATTTTGCGGCACTGGACAAGCAAAGGCCTTATCTGAACATTTCCTGATTAGATGTGTATTACTTCATTTATCCACAGTGGACTTGCCATGCGTAACTGAAGGCCCTTTTTTTCCTGTTCAGCCTCAATTGATATTGCTTTCCTGCTTTAAAAGGGGGAGAGGATTTGCTGCAATTGTTATTGTATTTTCCTCTCCTTTTTCTTTTTATCTGGGCGTGCACGCAAGGCCGAAGGCAGAAGTCTTTAATACTGCAAACACATAGCAAGCCAAACTCTGGAAGGCCTTATCTGAGGAAAAACAAAACAAAGCTTTGTCTTCCACAAGTACACAGTGGGAAGACTCTGCAGTGTCGGCCTGCTTTGTGTTAGTGGCCCACTGTCACAAACCAACACAACCACATTTCTTGGTGTAAAATCTCCTCTCTGAACACACTCACACACAGTAAAGAACTAGAAACTTGCATGTGTTTTGCCATTGTTTCAGCTTGTCTTGGATATATGAATACAACGCTGCTGTGTTTTGCACTTTTCTTTGTCTTCTGCTCCATTAGCAGGCTGTTTGGCTGATGATGTCTTTGTGTTTGCATCTGTATATCATGTTTCTGTGTGCATGTTGGAGTAGCCTATGCATTTGCTCTGGTTTTTAGTTAGATGTTGGATAGGTTATTTATTGATCTTGTTTTGCTTTTAATGACTATTTTTTTATATCAGATGAGTGAAATGAGTCTTGAAGAAACAAAACTAGCTTTAAAAAGACAAGAGGACTTCAAGCATTTATCTATTTGTGGGTCAGCGCGTTAGTTAGTATCACCCTGGTTTCCATGGGATTTTTCCATTGGATTTTGGGTTGCTGCAGGAAATGATAAATAAACATGTATGATACCCACATGTTTTATTCAGAAAGATAATCTTCACTAATGAACACAACTTTGGGGATTTTTGAAGCCTAAGTGTAGGCTCACTCATCTCATGTAGCCACTTGTTAGCAACTGCCCTATAAGACAAGTTAAAGCTTCAAAGTTTGCAAGTGGGGTATCTACCGACATATTTTATGTTGTGGAACAAAACGTGAAAGTCTCATTAGCTTGTGTTAACCACAGACCTTATTAAAGGCTTCTAATGAAAACCCATTCAAAAACCCTTTGTCTTTGAGGCGAGGAAACAGGAGGTGCTGAAATGCTCACAGATTTCTGGGTTTTAAGACTCCTTACTGGGGTTCCCCATTGGGTTTTTTTCCTTGAAGGGTATAATAGCTTAGTACTTGGATGACATACACCAATGTAAATTTCATATTTAGAATCTTCACCATATGTCTTTCGTTACATCACCATACAAATATGCAGCTACTTTGCATCCAGACAGCCATTTCATTTTCCTACTTGGAGATCTTGTTCTGGTCTGTTTTCTACATCTGGTGAGGCATTTTTTAATCTTAATGCTCTGCCATGATTGACACAGCTTTCTTTAACGCTCTGAGATGAGTAATTTGAGTGGCTTAGAGGATAATAATTAATCACCACTCCCCCTGATTTATTTTTCACCTCACTCCCTTTGATGATAAATGCCAGTGTGTGTATATGAATAAAATTAGCAGGTGTGCTTTGTAAAGCTCTCATTCTCTGCGCTGGTCACTGCACAATTTAAATGGATCCCTGTGACTCCTCAGGCTTTATCAACCAAGCATACATTACTGAGATTTTCTCAGCTTGAGTTGAAAACTTCAATGACGGTGTGATCTGAATCTAAAATTTGCCAGATTCACTCTCTGAAAGACATTCCTGAATTGTTTTCATGCTGAGTGTATCTTCTGCTTAAACTTGACAGAACTTCATTTGAAAAACACAATGTTGCTCTTACTTCCTGTTTGTGTGCCTGCAGGTCAACCATCCTTCAGCAGCAGTTTAATCGTGTGGGCCGGGTGGAGCATGGCTCAGTGGCGCTGCCAGGGGTGATCCGCTCCGGCTCCATTGGCACAGAGTCCCTCAGCATGGGCACCATGCCATCTGCTCAACAGCAGATCACAATGGGTCAGATGCACCGTGGACACATGCCACCGCTTGTAAGAACAGTAAAATGGATCTCAGTGTGATGTTTGTGTAGTTTCCATTCAGTGATGAAGTCCTGTTAGAGGTGCCATTCGTAAAATTCGCCAATCAAAGACCTTTTGTAAGGTTTCTTTAAGCATCCCTATAGACTGCATTCTGTGAGAAATTCACCTGTTTGTCTTCTTTTATGTGTAGAGTTCAGCACAACAGGCTCTGATGGGAACCATCAACACCAGTATGCAGGCTGTACAGAAGGCCCAGATTGACCTGGGGGAGGTCGACAACCTGCCGCCGCTAGGACAGGACATGGTACTGTACAATGCACATACAGTTAATATGAAACCCTCACATACTCTGTACGCATATTATGGTAATATATCACTTCCAATGCAGTAAAACAGCCATCAAACAAAATCATAGTGATACTAAGAGATAAATAATAGTGCTGTATGCAGAATAACAGTCACGTTAAGGTGCATTTTATGCATGCAAAGTTTGACTTATGCTGTCCCCCTGTGTGTACATAGGCATCCAAGGTGTGGGTTCAGAACAAGATGGATGAATCAAAACATGAGATCCACTCCCAGGTCGACGCCATCACCGCAGGAACAGCCTCTGTTGTCAACCTCACAGCTGGTCAGTGGCGCTGGCATGACTAAGCAGATTGTGTTCTGTTTGTCTGCTACCAAATAGAAATTAAAAAATCAATGCAAATGTCTTGATAGCTGAGCAAGGTTGCATTATATGTTGTTGTATAGACTTTTTAAGCCTTTTAGGAATGCTTAATGAAACCAGCGATAGTGTTAAGTCGAGCCCGCAGTTTTATGAGCACATTTTAGGGGGTTTTCTGCTGAGTTAAAATTATCTGGCCAATTAGTGACTTCAAAGCAGATAATTTCCATGAGTCTGGTGTTCATTAACATCATTGTAGAGCCTGTATGAAGTCTAATAGTTCTCCTACTTCCTGCTGTGGCTTGATGAATATGGACTGGTGAAGTTGTCTTTTGGCTCAGTGCCATTCTGAACCATGCCAAGTTGAATTTTTTCCCCTTGGATAAAATGAACTTTATTTTATGCAGTCTCTAACCTCAGTTAAAACAAAATATTTTGGTCTCTTGGTTGAATTTTTGGCTGTTTACAAGAGTCGGTGAATCTTAAAAAGACGCACCAGAGAACAGTGGCATTTTTTCTCTGTTTGTGCCCGGATAAGCTTTGGTTTATTCACTTCTCCGGGACTCTATTTATCTGATGGCCTTTATTATTCTGTCTTCTGTCCCTATACTTAGGTGATCCAACTGACACAGACTACACGGCCGTGGGCTGCGCCATCACCACCATCTCCTCCAACCTGACAGAAATGTCAAAGGGTGTGAAGCTGCTGGCTGCACTGATGGAGGACGACGTGGGTGGAGGTAATGACCTGATGAGGGCCGCCAGGACACTAGCAGGGGCCGTGTCTGACCTGCTGAAGGCTGTAGAACCAGCCTCTGGAGAGGTAAGCAAAGGAAACCCCACACCCACAAAATATCATACTGTATGTATTGTAAAAACAGTGTTTAAAAAAACCCAAACTGTAGATTTAGTATTGTACTGTAACATTCCTCCATTCATTCTGCTTTTGAAACCAGCTTTTTGTGATATTCTTCCCTTCCCTCCATCCCCTCTGTTTATCTATCTTGCATGTTGAAGATGGCAAATGCACTGTTTTAATGTTAAAGTTCAACATGGCAAATAAACTCTGATGGACAAAATGGGAGATATTAGTGTAAAAACTGAAATGTAAAGCCCAAACCAAGTGGAGAGTGAGGGCACATGGATAGAGACGGTAGATAAGAAGAGACAGAAAATGGAGAATTAGGTGTGAAAGTGAAGCCTGACGCTGGATTTGAGCCCATGCAAGCAAGCAAACTTTCCACCATTTGTGTTTCTTGACATGCCAGATTTTGTGTGTGTATTTGGTTGTCTACACAGTGATTTTTTTCTGTCCAAATTGACAACCGAAAAAGTTAATCAAATTTGCCACGGAGCAGCTCTACTCTGAGACAATGTATGATCTGTATGTTATACAGATGCTCTCCTGCTCCTCCAAACTGCACCTGATTCTATTAACGTCCTTTTTCTGCTGGCCAGCCTCAGCTAACTTAATTGTCCACGTCGGTCTTAATAAAGACCTCAGACTGAGGCTGAATGTCATTTTGTGCCTTTATGGAAACTGAACTTGCTTAAAACCTCTGCAAAGGACACTTTGTGTACCTGTAATGTTCTCACTGAGGTCTATTAAGAATTTGTTGTTTTGTTGTGGAAGTATCATTCAGAGGGTAATGTACTGTACAGTTGTTGGCTGGTAATCTGCATAATGCACAGGTTTATTTAGCTGTGGGACAACCCTGAGCTATATACACTTGTGCATTATGCATGCAAGTAGTTGGAAAGATAACTCATAGCCTGCAGGCTAGTTAGACAAAGAGATGTGGGCTGTTTGTTAGAGTTGACTTGGTGTAGAAATATGATGTATCGCTTTGATTAAATAACTCACAATGTGTTACGCAGTTTGCAGTACTCAAATGGCACTAATGTTTTTTTTCGATGCAGCATACAGCACAATAAAACACACCAGAGGTTACTTAGAAACCATATTTCAAGATGTAAGATGATGCAGTTTCCAATCAGACTTCCAAATTCAGTTTAACATCCTGATGTCTTTCTCTGTGTGTGTATGTGTGCACGCCTGCGTGTGCTTGCGTGTGTGCGTTTGTGTACGCAGCCCAGACAGACTGTGCTGACAGCAGCAGGCAGCATTGGCCAAGCCAGTGGAGACCTCCTTCGCCAGATTGGAGAGAACGAAACAGACGAGAGGTTCCAGGTAACGCTGCACCCCATCCATTTATCATCGTCATCACCACAGTCTGTGCAATATTCAAAGAAAACTCAGTCCTCAGGAACTCAGTTAATCAAAACCACATTGCAACCAGGGGAATATGGAGAGGATATTTCCGTACTTTAGCTAGATGTTTTTGTTTGAGTAGAATACTACTCTAACTGTTAAGCTTGTGTTTTTCCTTCATGTAGCTCTTACTTGGCTGAATCATGATTGTTATTGTAATACAATGATTGTTGAAGTTATACATACAGAAGATCATATCAGCACAACTTTTCTTTTAACCTGCCTGTTGCAAAGCACTGGAGTGTATTTCAGAGTTTTACAGTAATTCAGCAATTATGAGTTGTATATGTGGGCAGTGGGTAAATGTGCTTTTTAAAAAAAATTAGATTAGACTGCTGATACTGCCATCAATGCGATTATATAGTTGAGTATATAATATACAATAAACAAACTTTTGAAAAATTAAATGTGATGGCAGTTAGATGTCCTATTTCTGTTCTGTTCTTCTGCTCTTCAGCACAATTACACACAACTACAGATATAATCCTATGACACAGAACATAATGAATCATAATTTAACCTTTATCTGCAATATCCAAATGCAATGATATAAATGCATTAGAAGAAAGACTGTGCAGGTGTATGATGTTGGTGATAAGTTGTTTGGTTTTTTTCATCTTTGCCGCCCGGTGGTATAGGACATCCTGATGAATCTGGCCAAAGCAGTGGCCAACGCTGCAGCCATGTTGGTGCTGAAGGCCAAGAACGTGGCCCAGGTTGCAGAAGACACTGTGCTTCAGAACCGGGTCATCGCTGCCGCCACCCAGTGTGCCCTTTCCACCTCCCAGCTGGTGGCTTGTGCCAAGGTACAAGAATATGTTTAAGACTCACATTTCATGCTTAGTAGCAGAGAGTCTTTGTACTAAATGACTCGCATCATATCGGTATTTGTATAATATGCACTCAATTCCCAAAAAGTAAATTCAGTGGATATTATGCAAATACTTTGAATATGATGCACTGGTGGTGTGATGTTTTACCATTTATTGTGTCAGATCTGTCTCGGATTTGAATGTTACACTTGCACAGTGGATGTCTTTTGGGAAGCTATTGTTAAATCTTTTTGGTTGAGTGCATTAGATAACTCTCCATTTGTTATGCATCTCCACTCATAAGTAGACCGCACAGTGAAGTTTGGTAAATAGAGGTTTTTCATGTACTCAAAAAAGTCTCCTATTTATCTGAAGCTAAAAAAAGTGTTTTTAGAGAGTGAATATATCAGGATGCACTGAGGCGCCGTTAAATACCCCATGCCCGCATCGTATTTGCACATCTTTAATTGTACAACCCACATGCCTCTAATTAGTTTAAATGCCCTCCTGGCTCCCAATCAGAATAGTTGCATTTACTAAACAAATCCTCACCTCTCTGCATGGCAATGTGATGAGAACCATCTGCTGAATCCCTTTTAAGTCATTTTTTCCCCTCTCTCCCTTTTCTGTGTCCTCTGTTATCTATGAAATGTGATTTAATGATCTAAAGACTTAGAGAGATGGTTCTATTACAATTTAAAATATGTTTGACGTTTATGTCTAAGTCGCATTAGGGAGGTAAGATGGAGATTACTTTGGCAATATTTCTTTTCTTTCTTTACCACTGAGAAATTTAAACTGGATCTGATCTTTCACATCATTATAACTTTAGTGCCATATGATGTAAATGATTTCTGTTTGTGCGTCTGTCTTTCTGTTTGTCCGTTTGTCCCATTCTTGTGAAAGTGATATATCAAGAACGCCTTGAGGTATTTTCTTCAGATCTGGCACAAATCTCACTTGGACTCAGTAATGAACTGATTAGAATTTGGTGGTCAAATGTCAAAGGTTGAGGTCACTGTGACCTAACAAAAAATCTATTTTTGGTTTTAAAATCATGCACTAACCATGACAAAATTTCACACAAATGTCTGATACGATGTAATGATGGAGTGATGCCATGTTATATTCAAATCAAGGTCAATTTCGCTGCGATTTTAACTATATTGCAGAAACAGGATAAGCTGAGAGGGAAATCCAGGCACTCCAAAAGTATGCGAATGTGAACATTGCAGAAACACTCTGCCAACCATTATTCCACGCCATATCTCAGGAACAGAAGGGGAGACAGTTGGTTGGATTCTGCATTAGTGACATTAATCTTGGGTGTCCACCTTGAAACTGTACTGATTTTGTATATCTTCGTGCTGCCCGGGCTGAAGACATTTGTGAAGCATCCGTGCATTAGCAACTTCTATATTTGAAGCATTGTTAAGTGTCTTGGCTACATGTGAGTTTAAACAGACATGGATCTAACCTATAATTGCAACTTGACTCTTTTTTTTTTTTTTAATTTTACAATAAGGATGAAATAGACTTCACTTTTTCTTTGTTATGTCCTTTCCTCTTTCACTATTATTTTTCTACACTTTCACCTTGTTATTATAGGTTGTGAGTCCCACCATCAGTTCCCCGGTTTGCCAGGAGCAATTAATTGAAGCTGGAAAGCTGGTGGATCGCTCCGTGGAAAGCTGCGTCCAGGCTTGCCTCTCAGCCACAGAGGATGGGGAGCTCCTCAAACAGGTCAGCTTGATTAATCTCTAGACTAAGGGTGCTCTGTAATGTTCCATCTATCTTTTTTGTTTTGTCTCTTAAGATAACAAGATACATCACAAGTTTGACCTAGAAAATACTAATTGGCAACAAATGAGTTCCCTAGAATCTCTGATTCTTGCTTTTTTCCCCTATAAACCACACTGGAAATTCTTATTCAGGGTATTCAGTTTGTGTGCTATCCCCCGGCTTAAGAAACAATGAAGATAATGAGTCAGTGTGCGTCTCCCCGGCCTGATGGAATAAGAAGCAGGCAATAATGCAGCTTAAGAAACACAGCAATAACGTTAATGACTTGCATCTCCTGTGTTGAAGGTGAGCGCAGCAGCCAGCGTGGTGAGTCAGGCTCTGGGAGATCTCCTGCAGCATGTTCGTCAGTACACCTCGAGGGGAGAGCCTATCGGGCGTTATGACCAGGCCACAGACACCATCATGACCGTCACAGAGAGTATCTTCAGCTCAATGGGAGACGCAGGTGAGTCCAGAATATGATATGATACTTGGAGCTGAAAGCTGAGAAAATTAGTCATAACTGTGCTTCTGCATCAGTTCAGCTTTGAGGGGGACTTTTTCTAATATGCTAAAAAAACAAAAAAAGTTTAACATGTTTGAATGAATGCACTTTTTTTGTGATTATGTACAGCACTTAGATTAAAGAAGAGGTTGATTAATTGCCCTTTAACTGAAAATTAAGCAGTCATCAGCAGGAAAGTACAACCCACAGCCAGCTACTTTCAGCGAGGGTTTAAGTTTTTATTAGTCATGCTAGCCACACAGATCTAGGGACGACAATCAGTCCAACACTTTAATTCAAACTAATGCATCCATACAATCATTGGATGGGTTACCATGAAATATTGTACAGAAATTCATGGTGACCAGAGGGTAAGACCTAATGACTATGGCGAGTCTCTGACTTTTCCTCTATTGTCTTTGTGATTTCCAAATGATTACAACGCAGTTTTTGCTACTGTCATGCTTTGAACAGTTTTGCACGTCTGTCCGTCCTGGAAAAGGGATCCCTCATCATCCTCTGCCATCCTCCATTTTTTCCCCCCTTTTCAGGGTTTCTTTTTGGCAGTCTTTCCTTAGGCAATGTGAGGGTCTAAGGACAGAGGGATGTCGTATGCTGTAAAGCCCTCTGAGGCAAACCATGTTTAATGGGCTTTATAAATAAATTGACTTGACTTGACTTGACTTGACGTGAACTTCAGCCTTTAAATGAGGCTAGACTTGACCTTACTTAGCCAGATATCTTGTTTTTAAATAAGTGATGACAAAGCACTTCAACTATGTATTATCTAAGCTTCGAAACCTGCTTTCCACAGCAGGTTTCTCTTTTCCGAGTAGATGTCTCATGGTGTATTGGGCTCGTGCTTTATCCCATCTTCTCCTCAGAGAGAATGGCATGATGGCAGGTTTGAATGGAAGCACTGTCAGCCGTGGTGAAGCCACAGAGAAAAGCTGACAGCAGCGTTAGCAAATCTGACAGCAGAGAAAGACAGACGGATAGAAGGAGATTCACAGGGAATGTCCCGGGCCGGCGGTCAGCTTAACAGAATTGATTGGTTTGATAGACAAGCAGAATTTCTGTTTGTTCTGCTGAAGCTTGAAAACATGCAGCTAGTTGGAGAATACAACCTTAGAACCGGTGTCAAAAATGTGTCAGAAACCGCTGTCAAATGTGTCAGGTGGTGTCACACCTGGAGAAAAAAAACGACTGAATCCTTCTGTAGTGGAGTGTTGGCAGATCAACTGATGCATTCACAAGAATTATCGCCAAATAGCTTGCGGGGTATGCCAGGTCTGCTGTGATAGGGAGAATATAGACAACAATCCTTTTCTTATCCCTGTTGTCTCGTTAGTCTGAATCTAAGAATATTTCTGAAGGAATCAAAAACACCAGGGCTGCAGGGACAGTTGCATCTAAATGTGTCTTCACAAGTCACCTACAGGTGTTAAAACATTCTGCATGTCTGATCAGGGAGAGCAATACAACTGTGCAAGAAATGCAACTACACTGAGCTGAGACAAAGATGTTTGTTTCATATCTTGTTTCCTGCCAGGTGCTTTTTTATGATGCTGATGTTGAACTTTCTGTATAAAAAGCTCACTGTTGATTATGACTTCAAACAAGTTACTATCGTTTCTGATTCAAAATGAAATTATGTCAAATTAAAAGTCAGTGCAGTTTCTTGAAATATTTATCTGCTTCAAGGATTGCCAGCATTGCATCATTATCCTATATGTGCATCATTATTCTCAATGCAAAAGAAAGCAGCCATCAAATTTGATTATTATTGCAAATGGTCAAAGATATGTTTTTAAAAAAAATTAAAATAATCTAAATTATTCATGACAAAAAAAACTCATGCTCATTCTCAGTCTCTCATTAGAGTGACTCATACATTAATTCATTTCTCCAATTTTCTCTCTCTATGCTTCCTCCCACCTCCACACCACCTCTGTACCTCTCTAATCACGTCTCAGGGGAGATGGTTCGTCAAGCTCGGGTTTTGGCACAGGCCACGTCAGACCTGGTGAATGCCATGAGGTCTGACGCCGAGGCCGAGGTGGACGTTGACAATTCTAAGAAGTTGCTGGCAGCTGCTAAGTTGCTGGCAGACGCCACCGCAAGGATGGTGGAGGCAGCAAAGGTAAGCACTATGTGAGACAAAACATGATGATGATATTTATTGCATTTATTTTCTTGTAGTTTAGCATTTATATACTAAGTCATCAAAAGCAGTAAATCCACTGAATTTAGGAGCAGCTGTAAAACAAGCTTTAGTCCATGCATAATTCACCAAAACAGTTCACCCAAAGTAATCTTTTGGGCAAATTTTTGGTTGTAATCAAAGCACAGGTATATTTTTAAGAGCAGTAGCTTATATGAAAATGTACCAGGCTGGGTTTTATCTACTTGTACATTAAGGATGACGTTTTCAGTGACAGCTGAGGGGAAAGAAGCTGGGCCAGAAGCCCTAAGAGAAGTGTGAGTGTGCGTGTTTGTGCAAAATTGGAATTTAAGACGTTGTTTTGATTAATAAGAGATTCCCTTTAAATTTTCTTCCATAAAAAAATATTTAATTTGGGGACACACATTTTTTTTCTTCTCTCTCTCAAAGGTTTTGGATGGTAAAGTCAACATCTGAAAATGTGGTTATGTTGGTCCACAGACACTAGTAGTGTCTGGTTTCATGTGTTTTCAGTATTTTTCTATCTATTTGTATGTCTGAATTAAGATATCTAAGTTTTGAATTAGAAAATGTGTTATTGCCCCAGTTAAAACACTTTGTGTGCTTTAATTATTCAATTCAGGGTTCTGCAGATCCTTAAAAAGTCTAGAAATAATTAGAAAGTAAGGCATTAATTTGTACTAAAATGACTTAAATCAATCTAAAATGCTAAGACATGAAAAGGAGGTTTTTATGAATGAAATAATAAAGGAGGTGTATGAATAAAAATAATTTATTTTAAAAAATAAATAAATAAAATTAATGAATTAATTGATAACATCTATTTTTGAAAAATATTTTACCTTTCTCTTTTTAGCTGTAGTTACTGTAAATTTGGCCTGAAATTATACTGAATAGTATAACTAAGTTTTAAAAAGGCTTAAATCTAACTTGCCTTAAGCTCTAGGTCTGATTTAATTATTTACCCTTTGTAGCAGCTGCACGGTGTGTCTCATTCCCCTTTCACACCACAAATAAAATGTGCTTGTTTTTAGTGTGAATGGGTCAACACATATTTAGGCTTTGCAACACTCAACCAGGGCTCAGTGCCTCTCTGATGATCTTTGGTTTTAATTTTGTTGCTTTAATTGTCATAGAATTACTATTGGAGTTGTTACAATCCTTACTTTATGATACTGAATGCAACTTGGGATGCTCTATGGCACAATTTCTTCTCTATTTAATGTCAAATAAACATCAACATTAGCTGTTGCATCAAAACGTTTCATAAGATGACCAAATAAAAGAACATTGTTAAGACTATGCACCATATTGAATATGCAGTGTAAATATTGTAGTGGACAGTTTTAATTAATTGGAACTAAACAAATTCCTGTGTAGTACATAGATTGGACACAGTCTGGTCTAATCCTTTGGTTTAATTGCTGTGTTTTTGGAAGTGCAGTTAACAGCTAAAATTAGCCCATGAAGACACCCGTGCACAAAATGAATAATTTTATAAATACACAATTATTGGGCTGAAAAATTTTAATCCACACGGTGTTTTAAATTAACCGTCCAGTTGTCCTCACACCTCAACTTTCCGGCATAACATGATTAACAGTAAGAGGACATCAAACTCTTTCTTCCCTGACTGCTGTAGGGCAAGCTTAGATTTGCCACTCATCCCATCTTCCACTATCCAAACCATTTATCTGCTATCTCTCTCCATCACTCTCATTATCTGTCTGCAGAATCACACACTGATATTAATAACTCTCCACTTTCACCGTGAAAATTAAATGACGCCCTCCGGCTGGTTTGATGGTTGAGTTTGATGCCAGACTTATCACTGTCGCAGCTGTACATTTATCTGTGTCAATGGAGGATGAGACCTCAGCCCGGTGTTGCCTTGGTAACTGATTGATATAGCTTGTACAGTTTAGGTTTTGGACCATATGTTTTGCAGCTCACTGTGATTATGCTCAGTTTTTTTGTTTGTTTTAATCCCTTGTCAGGTAATGATTTGTTTGAGCGAGACACATATTGTGCATGGTATTGTATCACTGTAAAACAGATCCTGCTTTTAGAGGGCTCGTTCCCCATAATGAATTCATGCATGTGATATCTTGCTACTTCCTCTGGAAATCAGCACTTTTTAATAATTATGCAAATTGGCTGTTAAATTTAAACTGTGTCAGCAGTTGCCAACAGGCAGATGTCAGCTGCAAACACTGATTTGAAGCTGGTCACTAACATCATTTTACTGGCATTAATAAAGTCAAATGTTGAAAAAATATTTTCAACCCGTGAAATTACTAGAAATTAACATCAAAAACCTTTTTTTCTGTTTGTACATATGTGTCTCTTGTTCATAGTGATATCTGTGTCTATGGTAACTTCTGTCAGCAGCATCAGGGGGGGATAACATCACCTTAATGACACAGGTTTTCAGTGTACACACACACACACACACGCACACACACACACACACACACACACACACTCACACTCTCACCTCTCTGTGTAGCTGCAGGTGAAGCTACAGAGTTCCCAATTAATTAACCTAATGGCAGCAGGCTTAACTTTCTCTGCAACAGCAGGGGACACGGCGGTGTTGAGTGACATTGGTCTGCCCAGAACCCAGTTAACTTTCTCTGCTGGATTCATATAAATGGGAAGATAAAAAGAGCAGCTCTCTTACATGAATAAACAGCATCTCTTGATATTTAGCCATCAACAAAGAAGTGATGAAGATGAGCTACAGCGGAGTTTAAGTGCAGTCATTTAAATCTGCGGCATTTTCAAAGGTCTGACTACACTGAGTGGATATTCCAAGATGACTTCTATGCGCTGATGGCAGTTGCGTGGGTGTGTCTAAGTAGGTGTGTGTGATGCGATGAGTGCTGACATGTCATTCAGGAATGATAATGCTTTAAAAAACAGCAGTGCAAAAGAAAATTATATTTTTACAGATTGTAGGAAGTCAGGGGAATTTTGGACAGATCATTCAGTCTTGATTTTTTTTGTCTTCCCACCATTTTACCAGCTATTTACCATCCTGCTCACTCTGTGTGTGTTTGTGTGTGCGTGTGTATGTGTGTTCTCAGGGCGCGGCGGCATACCCAGAAAATGAGGACCAGCAGCAGAGACTGAGGGAGGCTGCAGAGGGCCTGCGTGTGGCCACCAACGCTGCTGCTCAGAATGCCATTAAGAAGAAACTCATTAACAGACTGGAGGTCAGTGTTTCACCTTCATAAGGCTTGAGTGATGTCAGGGTATTACAGTATAAAGTGGTATTTAGATATCCCAAAGGTATGATTTTCAGTACTGTCAAAAATATAGACACTCCTCTTTCTGTTAAACTGATACGGAGATGCTGCATTGAGGCAATTTAGTGCACAGCACTCACCACCAGATGTCAGTCACTGCCCATGAAACAGGCAGCTGAGCTGAGAAAAATGGCGACTGCAAGTGCTGGGGATAACATTACAAGACTAGCAAATGCCTGCCAGCAACAGCAGAGAAGGCGAGCTGGGCCACACAGTGTAAAGCGAGCATGTTTTCACATCTACACACACCCGCGGGAATATGTCAGCCGTCGCCAGTTGGAAAATTTTATGGTATTGTGAAATATTAGGAAAGTATGAAAAAAGAGATGCAGTTCAAGCCTAACCTTTAACACACTGGCTGAGAAACTGCTACTTTAGGATGAGGATTCTGAAAATGTCAACAATAAAATTTGACATTAAAACAGCAATTTTTGATTCTGTTAATTAAATAAGTGAATATTCAGTGTTAATTTCAGCAGCATGTCGTTCACTTTTAAATGTCAGCGCTTTAGGCAGATTCAGTTTGTTGTTACTCTGTTTAAATGGCCCTGAAATGGGAAAAGGAGTCATTTGTCATCAAATGGGATCAGAAGCTCATTTGCCTCAAGCTTAGTTAACTTACAGCTCAATTTAATATTTAACTCATAAACAGAGTTAATGAATTTCACAGCTTTTGTTACATGCGTTACAAGTTGCGTAGTCCTTTGCACTTTCATAATGTGTCTTGATGAGCAGTTATATGTGCATTTAGTTCATGATTATTAGGTAGTTGTGATAAAATATTAGTTGTAATATTGGGATATTTATTATCTACAACAGTTTATTTATTTTGTATAAACAAGATGTAAGACCTTAAATTGAACTTGAAAATTTAAGGACCAATAGGACCAATTATAGGATATTTACACTCAAATGCATTACAATATGCTATTCTTAAGGTTTCAGCTTATCATTTTGTGAAGAGAGGACAGACCTACATAGAGACAGACAGAGAGCTGCTGTTGACCGTAATTTACATGTGGATGTTTTTATGGGTCTTTTTATTCCTCAGAATGCTGCCAAACAAGCTGCTGCTGCAGCCACACAGACCATCGCTGCTGCTCAAAACGCCGCCGCCTCCAACAAGAACACCGCTGCTCACCAGCAGCTGGTGCAGAGCTGCAAGGTGAGGATATGTGCTGACAGCAGGGTGCCACTTACTGTTGGGTTTGTTCCATTCCCCCTCCTGTTAAATGGAGTATTAAAAATGTCTACTTCACAATATTTTTCATTCATAACTAATAACATCAACTGTTTGATGTATTGTGTGCATTAAATTGCTTGCTTGATGATTTATAGAATAGTATAATAGAGAGAAGTCTCCATTTTGACTTTATTTAAGCCTGTGTATATGTATGTGTATGTGTATGTGTGCTGTGTGTGTATAGGCAGTGGCAGACCACATCCCACAACTTGTCCAGGGGGTGCGCGGCAGTCAGGCCAAAACAGAGGACCTCAGTGCACAACTGGCTCTCATTATTGCCAGCCAGAACTTCTTACAGGTGCAGCACACACAAACACACAAACACACGTACAACCTTACTATTTCTCACCTTTGCTGGAAGGGAGAATGTTAAAACATTATGTACTCAGATTCTGAAACTTCAGTCCTATATTGGGAACCAGGCTGAACAAAGTATAAATAGCTTTTCTGCCATATGGGGATCCATTGAAAATAGGCCTGTAACCTCTTTTTGGTGTAAGCAGGCAGTTAAAGAAGCAGTGGTGTGGTGGGATTACGTCTTTAATGCCTCAGTTGCTTTTTTACAGATGATGGAGTACCGTGGGCTCTACAAAAATACCAACACATAATTTAACCTTTGTTCCTTGTTTTTGCTCAAAGCAACATTTACTTTTCTAGGCAGTTCCTTAATGCTCTAAGGGAAAATACAAGTTTTATTGATTTTTTTTTAAGGATAAAAGTATTTTCTTTACCCTTTTCTTTTCCTCTCTGCAGCCTGGTAGTAAGATGGTGACCTCGGCCAAGTCATCTGTTCCCACGGTGACGGATCAGGCTGCAGCCATGCAACTGGGTCAGTGTGCCAAGAACCTGGCCACCTGCCTGGCTGAGCTGAGGACGTCTGCACAGAAGGTAGAGCGCAGACACACAGAGGCACTCGCATAAATTCATATTTCATATGCAAATACATGCAAAAACAAACCTAATAGACTTAAATCATCCAAGAGAGACACTGTGGCTGCTCTATGGTTTAAACCACCGCATGAACAAAATAACATCAATGAGTTTAAATTTGTTTTTTTTTTATTCCACATCAGAAGTGAGCTGCTGTAGTAGAAGCTTTTAAATTACATACTTATCACATCAGTTGATCTGTTTAATTCGCTCCAGGTGCAGGATTTGGAGCAAGTGTATGTTTTGTGTATAACTAGCCATTTGTAACTACCTGAAACTGACAACAAAATTCATTTTTGTGAAAGTATCACTACTTATAATGTAGTAAAACTCTTGGAACCATGTGGATTGTGAGTGACAGCAGACCTCCTTTATTTTCTAGGCTCATGAAGCCTGCGGCCCCATGGAGATCGACTCTGCGCTCACAGCCATCCAGACCCTGAGAAGTGAGCTGCAAGATGCCATGCTGGCTGCTGTTAATGCCCAACTGAAACCACTACCCGGAGAATCAGTAAGCTTTTTTAGACTTGTAAGCTCAGTTTTACAAACGATATTGACTACCAGCAACTCATGTCTGAAGCGCGGTCTGTCAGGTTTGCAGCCCAATATTTTGTAAGTTGTATGTAAAGCTGCTGCTTTATTTTCCATTTTTCCTCTGCCTTAGATGGAGAAGTGTGCTCAGGATCTGGGCAGCACCTCTAAGTCAGTGGGATCCTCCATGGCTCAGCTGCTCACCTGTGCAGCACAAGGGAATGAACACTACACAGGTTGGTTTTGCTGACACACTTTGACTTCTTGAAAACTTTTACTAAGGAGCAGAGGTCATGTAATCATATCTATCCACCAACCTTTAGTTTTCGAATACATACACACAACATACGCATCTCCTGAGTATTTAGTATTTAGCGTTTCTTTTGCTGTAAACATCACAACCTCAACAGCCAACATGAGCATAGCTGCCAGTTTTAATTTTAAAAAATCCTTGATCTGTGGGTTAAAAGTGTGGTCGCTGCTTCAAATGCTTTTTGTTATCAGCATCTTTTGCTTTGCAGTATACACTGCTCAAAGCTTCTTTCTCTTTTTTTATATCAGACTGAAATATTTGAACTGCTTGACTTGTGATGAAACAATCCAATTATCCAGTATTCAGTGTCAAAACTCACATGCTGCTTTGTGTGGTACAATAGAGTAAGGCCATTTTTAACACATTAACCTTGAATGCTTTTGTTATTTTCAGTGGTAAAACTGCTTTTCAAAGACTTTTCATCATCTTTTTAAAGTGATGAGTGAAATACAACTCATCAATTAAAGGAGGAATTCTTCACCCACAAAATGTAAATTGTAATGTAAATGTAAATTTGTATGCAATTACTCGATCTATTACGTTGAATTAATAAAGAAAACGTCTTTTCTCGCATGCCTCTAAGGTGAATAAAGAATCTAAAAACTGATCAAATTCTTGATGAAGTAAGCAGACGCTCTACTTGTGTGCTGAAGTTATTCAAATAGTAATGTTTTGGTAAAGATAGTAATGTTTTAGTAAAAATGCATGTGTCCTCAGCAAAAGACTGGATAAAAGAGACTGCACAAGTTGTGTGACATTTGTAAACTAACGTTTTGATATAGTTCTACTATTTTTTAACTCGGCCCCTTTTAACTGCAATTCATCAAGAATGATCACCATGTTTGGATTCCTCGTTCACCACAGAGGCATGCCAGAAAAATAAAGTTTTCCTCAAGAATTCAATGTAACACAGGGTGAGAAATGTGTATACAAATGATTATTTCGTGGCTGAAGTATTACTTCAATGTTTTTTATAGATGTTCACTGCTACATATAATATGGCTTCATTCCAATAGTTTTATCCCATTCAGCTGGTGAGTTGTAGTTAGGATGTCCAATTTCTTATGAGACATTTGTTGTTGTTTCCTTTTGGACTAAATTACATTTTCTCTGTTTCTTATTGACACATATTTGTCATTAATGAGTAAATACTCTGTTTAGAAGTATGGATGTTAGTCTTTGAGATTTTGAAATGAGTACATGCTAGTGACATCATCTTGTAAAAAAGTGTCATATATGTATAAATGATCTCTGAGTTCTGTCTCTGCTGAGCTACTTTCCTGATGGTAGTTGTCATCAGTTACATCTGTACTTTTTGTTACCTGTGATCCTGTGTGTAGGAATAGCAGCCAGGGAGACAGCTCAGGCCCTGAAAACACTGGCTCAGGCAGCCCGCGGCGTTGCTGCCTCCACCACAGACCCCAAAGCTGCTGCCGCCATGTTGGACTCAGCTCGTGACGTTATGGAGGGCTCTGCACTTCTCATTCATGAGGCCAAGCAGGCACTGATTTCCCCCGGAGACGCCGAGAGTCAGCAGAGGCTGGCACAGGTGAGATGATTCAGGATCGCTTGGGACTATGGAGTCTATTCTGCATGTCTGTCCTTTTTAACGCATCGAGTAAGTCTTTATGCTGCAGGCTGGAGGATCAGTCCAGCCTTCATCTTTCTGTCAGACTAAAGCACCGGCCACTACAAAGACATTCCTGCCAGCTGTCAAAACAAAAGTCTTGCAACTTGAGTCTGCGAGACTTTTGTTTGCACTGATTCATTTGCAACTGAACTGTCATTTTTCATATTCTTTAACCTTATCTCCACCCTCAAAAAGTTCAGTAAAGGAAATAATGTTTTGCTCACCACATATAGTTTGATGAATGTTTAATTATTGTGGTTTCATCTTCAATTCATTACACATCAAATACACTGTTTTAACTTGGAAGCCTGAATTTCCACTAAAACAGAAAGTTTAATGATGCTAAACATTTTATAGAGCCCTTTGAATTGTCAAACTTTTTTTTTTTTTTTTTTAAAAAGTGACTTTTAAAGGTGGCTAAACTGAATTGGTTTATTTATGAGATATTAAACATGCAGCAATGTAAACTGTAAAGAAACATCAGCTCTTTTGCCTGACTTTTTTCTTTGCTAAATATATTTTGGCAAATATTTTCTCATGGACAATATCTTAGCTGGCTTAGGAATACTAAATTGTAATGCAGAGAAAACACAAATAAGGCTTTTTAGAAAAAAAAACAAAAACTAATATAATACTACTTTGTCATTTGAAAGTGCAATGGGATATAAGACTAACTGAAGCCTGTGCTGCTTTTTTAACATATGGGCTCTAAGCCTTCACTGAAGTCCCTGTCATGTTGTTTTGTGCTTCTGTTTCAGCCTTTACGATGTCACACAAACATACAGGCTGATAAAAATTAAAGAAAAAAGTTGCAAATTTCAGATTTCTAGCTCAGCCTGGTTTGCTGCATATACGGTAGATGCTGCATATAGATGATACCTCTCTAACTCAGTCTTCTTTGAACCTGCTGTGTGTTCCAGGTGGCTAAGGCTGTGTCTCACTCCCTGAATAACTGCGTCAACTGTCTGCCCGGCCAGAAGGACGTGGACATGGCTCTCAAGAGCATCGGGGAGGCCAGCAAGAAGCTGCTGATTGAGACTGTGAGTTTGGTCCGTGACTCGGCAAACCTCTGCCAGCGAAAATAGCACCATGTATGTCTGTAAATGCCCCCCAGCAAAACGATCCTTAAGGGATGTATCAAAATTAATGAGACATAAAAGCTGAAAATAAAGTTGACTGCTAGAAAGAAAAAAATTCAGGTATTATTTTATTATTTTCAAGCGCATTGTTAAGCAAGGTCACAGTCTGACAAGGCGGGGATACTAACATTTTATCATTGGTATACACATAGGGGCAGTGTCCTGATTTTATTTTATATTGTTTAAAAAATTTACGCAGCTCACAAATTTCTGAGCTCAGACACAGTCATTATTATACTCAGCATTATTGCAACAATTTTAACAGAGCTTTGATATGGTTGTTTTTTTTAATTGTACCATTTTTTTCTGTTTTATTTTAGATAACTTGAGTGCTTATACACAGTTTACAATGAACTGCAGTTGTGGCTGCTGTCACACCTGCTATTTATGTAATTGCTATCTAGCTTTTTTTAACCTATAGTTAAGTGTCTCTCTTCCATCGTGGACTCCTTCTCTGTACCTTTGGTTTAGATCCCTCCAGCCTCCAAGTCCTTTCAGGAGGCCCAAAGCGAGCTTAACCAGACAGCAGCAGACCTGAACCAGTCAGCAGGCGAGGTGGTACATGCCTCCAGAGGCTCCAGCAGCCAGCTGGCAGTGGCCTCTGGAAAGTTCAGCGAAGACTTTGATGAGTTCCTGGACGCTGGTATAGAAATGGCCGGTCACACCCAGGTCAGTCTCGTTATATCGGTTTTACGAGAACATCAAAGTCTTTTAAAAGTGCTCTAACAGACATATCAGCCTTTCCATTCAGTTGAGACAGCAGGAGAACTTTTCAAACGCATGTCACTTCACAAATTGCTATGACGTTATAATTCTGTCTTTTTAGAAAAAAGACGACCAGGTGCAGGTGATTGGTAACCTGAAGAACATCTCGATGGCTTCAAGCAAGCTGCTGCTGGCAGCCAAGAGTCTGTCTGTGGACCCTGCAGCAGCAAATGCCAAGAACCTGCTAGCTGCTGCTGCAAGGTAACACAAATAGCCACATAAACACAAACATACACATTATTTTTTTGTTATTCCTTTATCCAAAATGTCCATAGATTATATGTAGATTACTCCATGTATTATATAAAAACAAGCTACAACTGTAAATGGAATATTTAAACAATGTTTTATATTATATTATTTGTAATATTTTAATCCATTTCTATGTTTAAACAGTAGTTTTACACCACTAGGCAGTGAACAACTTATTCACCATATCGAGCTATGGTAATATTATTTATCAAAGAAAGTGTGAATTGTTATGATATTGATGTTGTCAGCAAAATGCGTCCAGTCATCGACTGAAGATGAAAGTTATAACTTTATAAAAGGCTTGGTTCTGATTGCAGCTGCCAGCCTCAAAATGTTCAAAAAGACTTGTTAAAGTTCTAATAAGAATTTCAAACATTTGCTGACAAACTGCATAATCTTGCACACACAAACACATGCATACAGATTCTTGATGGATGCACAGGCCTCGTTATTAACACACACACACACACACACACACACACACACACACACACCTCCAGTAAAAGTGCTCACACATGTCCAAGTCTGCATATTCACCAACTCTTCTCACCTTCAATGACTAGGGTGTGATTTATTTATTTTTCTGTTCATGTGTTTGTTTCAGGGCAGTGACTGACAGCATTAACCAGCTGATCACGCTGTGTACGCAGCAGGCTCCTGGCCAGAAGGAATGTGACAACGCCCTGAGAGAGTTGGAGGTAAATACAACTTTACAAGCTTGTGATTAAACAATCAGCAATCACATCAACAGAGGACTGAGGGGAGTTTTAATCTAGGTTTATTTACCTATGGTCTATCTGAGTAATACCCAAATAAATTTCTAATTCACTCAATAGCCAGGGAGGATTTTGTGGGGGAAAAAAAAAAGAAAATGTCGAATACGATCTAAGACTCAAACTCCTTGCTCATCTCCCAGGCTGTCAGAGGGATGCTGGACAATCCCAACGAGCCGGTCAGTGACCTCTCCTACTTCGACTGCATAGAGAGCGTTATGGAGAACTCCAAGGTAGGCCTGCAAATCACACAGCCTATTGATCAAACAGCCGAGCTCTCTGCACACACACAGAGAGCTTAGCATCCGTTGCATTCCTCGCTTTCTTCTCTGTTCTGCTGACCTGCTCCTCTGTTCGGTCCAGGTCCTGGGAGAGTCTATGGCAGGTATTTCTCAGAACTGCAAGACTGGAGATGTGCCGGCATTTGGAGACTGTGTCGGATCAGCTTCTAAAGCTCTGTGTGGCCTCACTGAAGCTGCGGGACAGGTACAGAATGTTGAGAAACAACTTTCACAGTACATGAACTATCAAATCATAATACCTTTTGTTGGTTGTGTGAATGCTGATTATTTTTCCCCCTCAGGCCTCCTACCTGGTGGGTGTGTCTGATCCTAACAGTCAGGCAGGGCACCAGGGATTGGTGGATCCCATCCAGTTTGCCAAAGCCAACCAGGCGATCCAGATGGCCTGTCAGAATCTTGTCGATCCAGACAGCAGTCCCTCACAGGTACATGCTCTTACAATGTTTTCATCATAGCAAGCATCCAAAAACCTGTCAGTCTCATCTACAATATAACAGGTTTAGGTGTTGGCAGTATCATCAGATGAGTTTCTTAGCTTTTCTGCAGAGATGTTCCAGAGTATGATTCATTATCAGGTCAGGAGTGTTGTATGGATGAATGGTAAAACCTTAAGAATTTTATATAGCTATGATTATTGGCTGTTTTATTGCCCAGCAAAAAATCAGATTTCTCATCATGTTGGTTTTATATGGAAATAAGCTTGAATCCTTCTCTCATGCTGCTACATCTTTTGACATGTTGCACATTTAAATCAGCTGTACTTCTTGTGTTACATGGAAGAGTTCAAAAAGAAAATAATCCATAACAACAGAACAGAATTAAAATGTCTTCAAACAATTAAAGCTGACAAAGCAATGTTTTTATAGCACCCGAATTTGTGTAGTCTGAAAGGTCTGAAAGTACAATATTCAACTTGTTATCACCTTTGTTTTCTTCAACATTATTTGCTAAAGGCCAACACTTTTTTGCCTAATTATAGTGTTTATGGATGGCAATTTTGCTTAAACAAAAAGGATGTTACTCTTTAACAAAAAAGTCTGTCGTTATTAGGATCCTTTCCATAATGTTGTCAGGCCCTTTAAATAATAATCTTAACTTGTCAGTGATGAAAACAAGCACTTTCAAGGGAAGTAAATTGACAGTGCACAAATGCCGTGAGTGTTTATATTGCAGCCTGGTTTGCCCAGCTGCAGCCTTCTCGCCCCAAAACTGTTACAATTTCAAGAACTGTTGTCTGCATCAGTCACTCAGAGACAAAACCAAGGGGAAAATTGGGTCAGGTTACAAAAAAACAGAAGTTACTCTTTAACAGGAGGTGCATGCTAAAAGAGTAAATTTCTTTATACGTGGAAATGTCTTTGGCACAAACGCTGGACTTAACATGGCTGTGTTACATCTTGTTGTGTGTAATGTGGCAGGTGCTCTCTGCAGCCACCATAGTCGCTAAGCACACCTCGGCACTGTGCAACGCCTGCCGTCTGGCTTCCTCCAAGACAACCAACCCAGTTGCCAAGAGGCACTTTGTCCAGTCTGCCAAAGAGGTCGCCAACAGCACTGCCAACTTGGTCAAAACCATCAAGGTAGGATTTCTTTCCCTGTCTTGCCTAAAGGTTGGCTCTGTACCCTAATTGGGTCGTCATAGTATAGATTTGGACGTAGTTTTGATTTTGATGAATTCTGAAACCTGAATGATTCATATCAGCTCATATTTGTTCCCACAAATAATTTCTGTTAAATGTCAGGGATTTGTTTAACTCTTGACTTTTGGGTTAGATATTTAATCAGATTTTTGTCATGAACCTTCATATTCCATCTCTTTTACTCTCTAGGCTTTAGATGGTGATTTCTCAGATGAGAACAGAAACAAGTGTCGAGTTGCCACCGCTCCACTTATTGAGGCTGTGGAAAACCTGACAACATTTGCGTCCAACCCAGAGTTTGCCAGCATGCCAGCTCAAATCAGCAACGAGGTATGGCCACTTTAACATTAATTTTGGCTGTATACACTGGAAAAAAAACCCAAATACTGTACCAAAAAAAAATAAAGAATAAAAAAACACAATAATTTCTACAGTCTTACTGATGTTCATTTTATTTTTATATAGGGCTCTGCGGCACAGGAGCCCATCCTCCAATCAGCACGCTCCATGCTTGACAGCTCCACCTACCTGTTGAAGACTGCACGCTCATTGGTTATCAACCCCAAAGACCCACCCACCTGGTCTGTTCTGGCTGGTCACTCTCGCACTGTGTCCGACTCCATCAAGAGTCTCATCACAGCCATCCGGTTAGTGAGCGAAAATGTATTTACATCTGATAAATGAGCGCCAAAGAAAGAAATTTGTGACAAAAATACAGTATCTAAAGGAATAGGTTAACATTTCGGGAAATTGCATTTATGAGAAAATATATACCACTGTTTTGTTAGTATGGTCAATATATCCTAGCATTAAGACTGGAAAGGGAAAGGGAAAACAGCTCGCATGACTGTCAAAGGCGACAAAATCCTCCTACCTGCATTTTGAAATCTCATGAACTAGTATGCTGTTATATTTTGTTTATTTAACCTTTCACTGGTAGTTACGTAAGAGCAGTGACTGAAGAGATGGTGATTTTGTTGAGTACTCTTGTTTTTGTGACTGTGGGAAATTACCAAAATATAATTTTCATGACTCCATCTTTAAACCACTGTACTCTATTTCCTTGAAAGTGAAGTGAAGTTATTTCTGGAGACACAAAGGGGATTATGGGAGGTGTAAATTATAATTAAGTTTTGATTAATTTCAGTGTTCATATATTGCTCTATAAATGTCTCTGAGACTAATGCAGTGTCCTTGAGACAGGATGCCCAAATACTGTGCCATGGCGTGACAAATGCTTGTTCTTTTACCTCCACAGCTTAAATTTTTAATCTCCTCTTTCATAGCTTTTGTACCTGACCTTGATCAGAACAAAACTGATGCCCATGAGGAACTAATTCCCGGTGTCAAACGCACTGAATTTTAAGGTCCCTGCTCGGCTCAGAACATCTGCACGTTGGCATTCACACACAGCCAGCATAGCATCTTGAATTCTGATGTCGATGTCCTTATCACAGTCTTCCCTTTTAGACTGCAAATTAAGTACTAGAGCTGGTTTAATAGCATTCAGTGACACACTGTGCCAAATAACACAAATAGGAACGCACTCCATCCCACAATAGCTGTCCTCATAACTCTGTTAGTGTCATTAAACACACAGATGAGGTTTTATTTTAGTTTCACTTTCAGTGTGCTGCCATGCATGGAAATGGATGTTTAACTTAACTTATTCAGCCCATGTGGCCGGTGCCCCAGACGACTCAGAGGCTTCAAAGCTAATTTGGCTGCCCAGCTTGATCTCCCTGTGTAGTGACGAGACCCTACAGGCCACATTTCAGTTGTGTGACCTGAGCAGCAATGAGATGAGGGAGCCAGCAGAGAAGATGTTACAGAGACATCCCGGAACCTGTCTGTGTTTTAATAAGTGTTATGTTAACATTTGCACTTTTGTCTTCCATTGTATCTCTATTCCTTTCTTTGTTGCCCTCTCTTTCCATTTTTTCCCCTATATATAATCTTTTTATTTATGTTCTCATTTCTATTTCCAACCATTTTATTGCTTTTCCTGTTCCTGTTTTATTCTCAGGGACAAGGCCCCAGGCCAGCGGGAGTGCGACTCGTCAATTGATAACATCAACAAATGTATCCGGGACATTGAGCAGGCCTCTCTGGCAGCAGTCAGCCAGAACTTACCCAGCAGGGACGACATCTCACTGGAGGTAAGCAACCACCAGAAAAAAAATCTTGACATTTTCCACAGACAACTGCCAGTATCCTTTTCTGTTTCCATTTGTCTCTATTTGTAAGTCCTTGTCTGGTTGTTTATCTTGTCACTTGTTTTATTTTTTTTCCTCTTTCAGTTTTACAGTTTTTGATTTTTCTTTTTCTAGTCCTTGTGTTGCTTTTTGTGTCTCTCTGTTAAATTATGGATCTATTATTGGTGGTTTTAATTAGATTTCTGTCCATTCTAGGTCACACATGTCTCATTAGAAAGATATTAGGGATTTGATTTTCATTAAAAACAAAAACTATCTGCAGTGAAAACAAGTACTTTTATTGGTGCTTCTAGCAGCAGACGTGCAGTACAGTATAGATCCCACTGTATCTGTATGCCCCTATACCTGAGAATGGTATACTTTGACGCAGAGCAGTATTTGGCACTTGCACCAGTTTTGTTGCATTATGAAGAGTTCTAGCTCACATATTTGAAGCTAGAGCAGTTTGGGGCAAATCTTTTCCTGTTTAGTTCCCTTCCTGGTGCTTTTTAGCAGATGACTAATTTGAATGTACCTCTGTCTCACATGAAAAAAGCAAGATAAAGACTAATTTCTTTTTATTTCCTCTCTTCAGGCGCTGCAAGAGCAGCTGACGTCCACTGTGCAGGAAATTGGCCATTTAATTGACCCTGTTTCCACTGCTGCCAGGGGCGAAGCTTCCCAACTAGGACATAAGGTATATAGGGCAGGGACTTAATTACTTTACTTAAATACTGTTGCTGTGGAGCAGCACATTCATCCTTTTTTTTGGGCAGCAGTATCACACATTTTGACATGTTAGTATTGGGTCGTCTGGACAAATTAGGATTGTGATAATTGTTACAGTAAGGTCTCTACCAATATCTTACCAGTATTATATATTATTATATGTATATATGTATATGTATTTTTTATATAGTAGGCAATGCTGTTTCTTAAATCAGTTGATATCTCTAAAAGTTCTATTCTCTCCAAAATTAATCAGTGATGGTGTTCATTAACTTACTGTTATTTTTCTTGCCCATTGAAAATGCGGCATTTGCTGTAATTGAGGAACTGTGGTGTTCTCACAGACCTCATTAAAAACTCTCACCCTTTGCCTCAGGTAACTCAGTTGGCTCGTTACTTTGAACCGCTGATCAAGGCCTCTGTGGGCGTGGCATCCAAGCTGATGGACCACCAGCAACAGATGACTTTCCTGGACCAAACTAAGACCCTGGCTGAGTCTGCCCTGCAGATGCTCTACGCTGCTAAGGAGGGTGGAGGAAACCCAAAGGTAGGGCTATTTTGCTTACTGCTCCACCCCAAGGAGAGTTATTTGGGCATTCTTATTTTATGTTGTGTATTTATTTATTTATTTAACTGTTTTATTTCAGGTTTATTGCCAAGTAGGTTTTTGCTTAGAAGGGATTCAGTGGTGGAATGTAACTAAGTACATTTACTCAAGCTGTGTACTAATATACAGATTTCACTTTATAGTTTTTTCTACTACATATCAGAGGGAAATGTATATCTTGAGCCACAGTAAAATTAAAAAATAAGATTTTTGCTCACAAAGAGATAAGGAATTAAAATGTTTTGTTAAAGGTTTAACTACCCAACAGTTTATAACAGTACAGCAACATTTTGATGAGCATTTTAGTGATTTTTCATGCAAAAAACAAACTAACAAAATCAAACAAACATATGATTCCAGCTTCACAAATGTGAGGATTTGCTGCATCATTTTTAAATAATTAATACCTGTAATTTTTTAGTACTTATGTTAAGGTTTGGTATCTTGGTTGGACAAAATAAACATTTTGAAGGAGTTACTTTGACTGCAGTAATTGTGATGGAATTTCTCACTATTTTCACTGTTTTTACAAGGAATCAATTAATCGATTAATGGACAAAATGTCTAGCTGAATAATCCATAAAGAAAATAGAAAGTAGTTAGTTCAACATGAGCTGATACAACAGTAAAATCCTGCTTTTAAATTAATGCATAAGTAATAATCATCTAATGACATAATTTATAAAAGTACTACACTTACAGTGGGCATTTTTTTGTATTAATTCCATTTACTTTTAGTGAATTTTCCTGATTCTACTTGCATACTATACTGAATTGACATTTTCAGACTGCAAGACTTTAACGTGTAACAGAGTATTTTTACAGTGTAGTATTAGAACTTTTACCTAGAAAAGGATCTGTATACTTCTTCCTCCACTGAAGGAATTTGCCTTGGTGTTATGGTGCATAACAATAATACTACTAATATATTATATTTAATTGTGTCATGGTTTCACACTTCATAGGCATCCCATACCCATGATGCCATAGCGGAGGCAGCCCAGCTCATGAAGGAGGCGGTTGATGACATCATGGTAACGCTGAATGAGGCTGCCAGTGAAGTGGGAATGGTGGGAGGAATGGTGGAGTCCATCGCTGAGGCCATGGCCAAGGTGAGAGCTGCTGGGCCGGTGTGTCTCACAGGATGTTGGATGCTCAGCTTCAGGGCAAACACTGGTGCTTATAACGCACTGGGACATGGCTGTCACTTTATCCTGGATACCAGGTTTGTGACTGGGTAAATCAACTCACACTGCGTGGTTCTTAAAAAAATTTAAATGGATACTTTGCAAATTTTCAAAGAGTTCTGTATTATAACAATGCAGGTAGCTTGTATAAATGAACCATGTCTTACCAGCGCCAAGATCTCTCTGTTTGTTTGCCAGCAAAAATCTGCAGAATTGATCTAGGTCTGTTACTCAAACAGAGATTGTATTTACTCATTTTTGAATGGCCACCGCCACCATGAACACAAAGAGTATAGAAGCGGATCAAGAGAGAAAGCTGCCCCCCCTCTGTCTCTCAAACTCTGACCAAACTCTGATCAAAACGTCTCTATTACTGCATTTTCTATTTCTTGCCTAAAAATGTTTTCAGAAACATGTTTTGGTGCCACCGGTGTCAATAGCAGGAGCGTTTATCGGTCAGTTGTGGCATGGTGCATTCTGGCAGTTGTCGGTTTCAAATCTTGATCAAAAGCTAATGCTGAAACCCTTTTCCTCTGGCTTCTCTGGTCATGATGAATGAATTTCAAGTAGTCTTTGCATTACATTTTTTGTTAAAATACCATCTTCTCAGCAGAAAAATACTTTTTTTAAGCTAGCTACAGGCAGTCATCTCCTCCATAAACCCACCTTGTGGCATCTGGCTGAGCAGAAAATCTCCGACATGCTTTTCTGGTTTTCCTTTCCAACTTCTTGCTACGCAGACTGCTGAAATGAAGTGAGGACAATGTTTTGTTTGCCTGCAACTACACACCACATTATCATTTCAGCATAATCTTATTGAGTTGGCAAAATTGCATAGCGGAAAATATCTTGCTTTGGCACAGGACATGATGGAAAGAGCCAAAAAATACTGTCGAGAAAACAAGTGTGACAAATGTGGTGTAAGTTGATAGTGAGTACAGAGGAACTGATTTTATAGATTTCCTTTTTTCTCCTTTTTTTTAAACTCATGATTTCCTGTTCCTGCGTGTAACGTCTTGATTATAACCTCAGTGTTTTCTAGGCACCATAAAAAAGTCACTGATTAGCATGTGAATAAAAAACACGAGCCATGGAAGCGGAGGGAAATTGACTGTCAACACAGCCAGTGTTAGGCCTTTAGACCATCTCTCCAATTAACAGTCAAACTATTGGCAAACACAGAAGGTGTGAAGCAAGAAAAAAAACTTTTTATCTCAAGTACAGACAGAATAGCATCAACTAATTAAAATCCTCATCACCTCTCTCAGTGAGACTTATCACAGGGTTGAAAAAGTGCCTCAGGTGTGGGTCACCAGAGGGAACAGCATCTCTGCATCACCTTTCTGTGGCACGCCATGAATAATTAATGAAAGTGGTTCATTTTGGATCTCTGTGTGTATTTTGTCAACGTGTCAGTCAGTGCGTGCATGTCAGTAGGTGATTAAAAGGAGATAATCCGTCAACACAACGGTCATTCTCTGCAGAGGTGATTTAGAGGGTTTTCTGCTGAACTTTTAGTCACTTACTCAAGACCGCACAGTCTCAGGTGTTATCTCACTCAGTGGGTTAACCCTTTGAAACCTGGAGCCTCTTCCCATGTTTTTGAAATAAATCAAGCCAATGTTTTACTAAGGGTTCAAAGCATTAAGCGAACATCATGTACTTGCGATATTGTAGACTGATTTCAGCGCCAGCATGCTCTTCCCCATATGGCGTCATCTCTTGTCTCCTCAGCTTTGCCCTGACGCTGACTGCTGAGAAATGCTGGAAACAAAATGTATGCACTGCAAGCTGGTGATCAAATGTTTTTATAGTTGATGCTATTTTAAAGCTGTAATTACAGAGTGGATTTGATGGATAATTTATAATGAGTGTTTATTGTTCATGCCGAGTGTTTATTTGAATGTAAAATTACATTAATGTTGGTTTGCAGATGAACTGATGCCTGTGCACCTGGCAGAATTATTCTAATTGAGGGTTAGATTAGACTGAATATGACGCTGTAATTTCAGAGCTGAATGATGGATTGCCTTCATGTTTTGAGATATTTTTACCTTTTGTAAAGGACAAACCAATAATTCGTTAGATAAAAATTTAACTCTGTGTGTGTGTGTGTGTGTGTGTGTGTGTGTGTGTGTGTGTGTGTGTGTGTGTGTCTTTTCTTAGTTGGATGAAGGTACACCGCCTGAACCTGACGGCTCATTTGTGGATTATCAGACCAGTATGGTGAAACACTCAAAGGCTATTGCTGTCACTGCTCAGGAAATGGTAAGCTTTCAAAATAATTGTTTCAGTGTGATATTTTGGAAATATGGCCATGACTTGTGAATATGTTATTGTTGATTAGATGGAAAAACTTCTAAAACGCAATGTTTTATTTTTTAGAATAGTCAAAGAAATCAAAATAAATCTTTCCTATGTGAAGTAGAACAAAGAGGTGGATGGTGTCACGGCTGTTGGCTGAAATTGTGTTCATTACCACCTCTTTGTCGAAGATTTCTTAACTGCTAATTTTGTGTATTTTGTACTGTGTTTTTTGTTTGATAAAGAACACATTTAGCACATTCTTATAGTATAGGCAGCTGCTGTGTGTTCAGTTTATTGAAAGTGAAGGTGTGTCAGTTTGGACAGACAGTCTGTGTGTGTTTATACCTCAGATGACCAAATCAGTGACATGTCCAGAAGAGCTGGGAGGCCTGGCCTCTCATGTCACGGCGGACTACAGCCAGCTGGCCGTTCAGGGCCGACTGGCTGCTCACACAGCTGAGCCAGAAGAGGTGAGGATGGCCTGGGTGTCACCCAAACACAAATTGTCTTTCTCGTTAAACAGCTCTGCAATGTCAGTGTGTCGGATTTGTCATTTTAACTCTTATAGCTGCATGCTTATTAAATAAAATGGTTTGTGAACGATTAGCACACAGCGAATATGTCACGGTTGCGCTGAGACACATTTTTTTCTGTAACTGTTTATATTACGGTCTTTGATTTTTATCTTAATTATTTCTTACAAACTGGATTTCTCTTTTTTTAAAAAAATTATTATTGCTCAGTGAATTTCTATCGTGCTGTGTGTGCCGTTATCCAGATCGGTTTCCAGATCAAGACTCGAGTGCAGGAGCTCGGACATGGCTGCATCTTCCTTGTGCAAAAGGCGGGGGCTCTGCAGATCACGCCCTCTGACGGTTTCACCAAACGAGAGCTCATTGAATGTGCCCGTGCAGTCACAGAGAAGGTATCGTCTTGTTCATTAAAACATTTGGGTTTCAATTTTGTTGTCTTTTATTTTTAAGAAATGTACCTAGCTGTTTCATTTAATGTCTAATTAATTTATTTGTACCCTATATTGAGTTTTTGATCTTCTATCTTTTCTTAATTATGTTAATACCAAATCACTAAGGGAGGTTTTCCTGCTCGACATGAAAAAGATAGTAGCATAGTAATCTTGCACGTCAAAAAATGTGTAATGCAGGTGCTGGGCCGCAAGAGTAACAGTAAAAAAACATCAAAAAAAGTCAGCACACTGTAGCTCCCTTATGTGCACTTTATTGACAAATCCACAAGTGACGTTTCAAGCTCATGCTCTTCTTTACACTTAGTTTGGTGTAACATTGCACCATCTTTAAATAGCAGGGTGGGATCACAAAATAGTCTTGTGGTATTACAGGTGTAAAAAAAAGCAAAGTTCCTTCAAATACATCACACAATATATACAGTATGTACAAATACATAAAACAGTGTATATCCAGAAAAACACAAGTACAAAAAATAAATACTTGACAGTTATAGTTATACAGGCTGACTGTTTAATTTGTAGTCCATGGCAAAATACATAACTCTGCGGACTGTTTTAATACTTCGTGGTTAAGTATTGCACCAATCATATCCAGGCAGTCTAGCAACTTCGTACAGATGTGGCCTGTGCATACAAACATTTCTCTGAAGGTACTACTAGTGTGGAATCTCCTGAAATTTGCTGCATGAATACTACTCTCAAACTAAGACCATTTTTTTATCATAAAGCAAGGGTTTATATTTTTTTTGTTCATGACAAGAAAGCAACAGAGTTGTTTGTGTAAAATGTTATACTTGTTCTGTTTCAATCTCCTAACCCATCATTTCTTTTATGTTAGAATTCAAGTCATTTTTTTCCTTTAGTAGCAGGAGTCCGGAAACATCAGTTAATCAATTTCTACTGCCACTCAGGCATCTGCGAGGAAAACAAATGGAGTCGAAACCAGTGTGACACGTACTCATTTCACCGAGTGAGTGATGTGGTGCAGTGTGCATTGCTCTGCTCTGACATGCTGTTTTGCTGTCACAGCAAATTTTAAATCCTCTAGCGACTGGTGGTTCGGGCCTCTCAGTTGAATGCATTATTTATCACATTCCAAGGAGATGCATACAATGCAAAATGGAAGTGTTCATCTATAGCAGCGTGGTTTTTATTTTTCGCCCAGTTTTGACCAGTGAAGATGTGTTTACCTCCACGTGAGCTGACTAAAACATAATAATACTTCTTTACAGTAAGAAACTAATTCAGAAATTGAAAAGCAGCCTGATTGAAATATTATATCTAACAGTTAAGGTATGTCAAATGCACTCTCTGTCTTAGGTCAAGATACCCGTACATCCCCACCTGTTTGATTATAGGGTGTGATGTCTGTGTGTGTCCTCAGGTGTCCTTGGTGCTCTCGGCTCTGCAGGCAGGCAACAAAGGCACTCAGGCTTGCATCACGGCAGCCAGCGCAGTGTCTGGCATCATCGCCGATCTGGACACCACCATCATGTTCGCCTCTGCCGGCACGCTCAATGCAGAAAATGATGAGTCCTTCGCTGACCACAGGTTAGAGCTGGAAATGTTGCCCGATTGTGTTTGCATGTAAATACAATTGTTTGGATCATCACTCAGTCTACAAGTACAAAATGTGACTGGAGTCTAAGACTTGCCCTGTTGATATCTTTCATCTGAAACTGACACAATGACATATTAGCTGGTGAACGGAGGGCATGAAGACTCCGGAGTTAGAAACTACAAATTACCCCAAGGGTTTGAGAGATAGAGGAAGTGTCACATCTCTTACCCTTCTTGCTGTTAGACTAAAGACACCACTCAGAGGCAGGATTCCTGTGGTGCCAAATACAAAAGTATGAAATAATTCTGGTTTCCTTCTACGATATCCCACATTATTGTGCAAATGTTTAGTAAAATTGTCCATAATCTCTTGTCTGACTTGTGATAAATTGAGTTTTGATTAATAAAGTTCAAAGAGTTGCATATCTAATGACCCAAGACAGGGCCTGATGCATTACATGCAGCTACGACCAAACGTTATTAACCTAGATCCTTACAGATAATAGTTAGTGAAATTTTACTGTACCTCACTGAAGAACCATGAAAGCAGAAATATAGAGAAGCCCTGCAGGGGAAGGATGAAAGGGAATAGAATCACTTTTTATCTCAGATTATGTCACGCAGCTCGCTTAAAAATCAAGACCAAAGTTGGCACCAGTTTCCTTCAATTTCTCTTGTCAATTTTAGAGGAATAACAGACTTGACTCATGACACAATCTTACCGCTACAGCTTTGATGTACAAATGTCTTTGATATGACAATAGATGTGCACCACTGCGCATCATTTTCATGACTGTGATTCACACATTTATATTATTTCTTCCGATCAGGGCTTCATTCATCAAAGAATATCTTTTGTCTTCTTCTCTTCCTTCCTTCATTTCTGCCTCCTCATCTTCTCTTTCAGGGAAAACATTTTGAAGACAGCTAAAGCTTTGGTGGAGGACACAAAGATGCTGGTGTCCGGCGCGGCTTCCGGTCAGGACAAGCTGGCTCAGGCCGCCCAGTCTTCTGCCAAAACCATTACCCAGCTCACAGATGTGGTCAAACTGGGAGCTGCCAGTATTGGCTCTGATGATCCGGAGACGCAGGTTAGTCAGTCTTGTCTTGTTTTTCTTCCCTCAGCTTTCTGTTTGTCCTTTACTCACCGTGCCTGTTATCAGAGATATGGAAGACTGAGTTGTGAATGGCAATTTTCTCTCTTTCCCGGGCTGCGTTGTAATAAATTGGTGCCTATCTGTGTGTCCTTTCACTAGGTGGTTCTGATAAATGCTGTCAAGGATGTAGCCAAGGCACTGGCTGAGCTCATTAGTGCCACCAAGTGTGCCTCTGGCAAGGCAGCAGATGATCCATCCATGTACCAGCTGAAGAGCGCTGCCAAGGTGAGGGGCATCAGGGAGTCTACAAGTCCTGAAACTATGTCATCTAATTTGAGGGCCTCCAGTGGGCTGGAAAACTGTTAAATATGGTGTGTGTGTCATTCTCAGATTTAGAAAGCTGAAAGCATAATCAGCTATACTAATTTGTTTTCTGATAGGCTGTTATTTTCTTTTTCCCCACTGATAATAAAAGTCTTATTTTCTCCTGCACCTGATATGAAAAAGGTCTATTAAAAAAATTTCACATTCTGTATGTATGCATAGCAGACATCCTCCTCTTCCTCGGGCAGCGCCATTAATCAGCTAAAGCACCCACCCCCTGTCATTTTGAAACCTGTCCACATCAGTAAAACTGTACACTGTGTCTCAGTAATGTAAATAGCTAAGAAATTGATGTTCCGGGTAACAGGAAACTGGGATATTTTTGTCCAATATAAACCATCTGAATCCTTCTTGGCTTCAGCACATACAGTATGTAGTGTAAATTTTCAAAGCTGCATAATCCACCAATGACACACTGCTGAGTGTTCATTATCACCTCGAGCTGTGAAGTTTATAAAAAAAAAAGAAAAAAAATGTCAGTTTCACAGTCTGTGGCAGCTCAGTGTGTCATGGAGTCATGGAGAGATAACAACATGCCTCACATGCATTTTAGGACCTTAGATGAATAAAGATTCTTGTCAGTCTTTTGTAAGATTTTAGCTTCAAGTCTTGAGAGTGTTTTTTTTGCATGAGTGCTGTGCGCCCCCTATCTATGAGTTTGATGTTATGCACTCTCATATTCCTGTGTGCAATGCTCCAACCACAGAGGAAAACATTAGGGGCTTATGATCAAGCATGGAAGGGCAAGATTTGCTAAATATGTTAACAATGTAAGACATTTTTAGCGGGAGCCACTGTCTTATTGTGTTGCAGTTTAAACCATGACTGGATTTGGCAATATACAGTTGTTATTGCCCAAGTCTTCCTTTTTTTATTCTCTCATTTTTATGGCCTTAGTATTACAGATATTAACTGCCATTTTTTCCATTCTATTAAACTTAATTTAACTAGACTTACCAGGTCATCTACTCTGATACGCAGAATTTAGTGGCACTGGTGATGACCTATAAACATGCTCCAGTGCTCCATCCTCATTGCTGTGAAATGTCAATGTGAATGAACATCTTTGCTTTCATAGACTCAGGGTGTTTGGGGTTGGACATAGGGTAATCATGTTATTTTATCATGCTGTGATAGAGTGTATATCAGGGTACAAAATCTCAGGGTGGTTTGGTCATTTCTCAGTCAAGTTAAAATCACAAATAAACAGACTTTTCCACACAGCAGTGAAAGTGATGTGGGGGGTTACAGGTAGATGCTGCAGGGTTCCTAAATTTAGGAGGAGATACCTAAATAGGTATAAAAAGTCTTTCATCCCTTTTTTAGTGAATCTCCTAAATTCAGGACATAATAAGGTTTTTCCACCTATCAGAATGCACTTAATGTAAATTATCTTATTTTATTTTTACTATTTGTGTTTGGGGATTTTTCCTGTCAGGTGATGGTGACCAACGTGACGTCCCTGCTGAAGACAGTAAAAGCCGTAGAGGACGAGGCCACTCGTGGCACCAGAGCGCTGGAGGCCACAATTGAGTGCATCAAACAGGAATTGGCGGTGAGAACAGGCAGAGGGCATGTGCATGGATAGATGCTGGATATCAGCAAAGAAGTGACACTAGTTTTACAAGGATTACATATGAGTTATTGACGCTTAATGATGTCTTAAACCCTTATCGCACAGGTTAGGTATTACCTGTAGACCTCTAGTAATACACAGCTACACAGCAGGGAGAACCATTCACATATAGAGCACACTCACATCTGTCAGAGGAGCATCAGACTGGTTTTGTCAATTACTTTACCTAGATGGGATCCGGTTAATTAAAATAAGGACACCTAATAAGGTCTAATCCAGTCTTCTTATTGTTTTTTTTAGGCTGTCATGGCACATTCTTCACAGATGATCCAGCTTTTAGGGGACAAGTCAGAGTTTGCTTATCTCCTGTTAATGTGCCACATGTAACAGAGACATGGGGGGGTGATTTCTAAATTACAGGGCATACTCTGCTGATACTAGTCCGATGAGTATAGGGCTTGATTCAAGAGCAATATTTTGGCTTTTCGTCTAAAACTGATCTGATCATGAAAATGTGAAGGGGTAGACACAGCAAAGTGATGCGTTTTTGTTCTTCTGGAGCTATGCTTTTACCAGTCTCAAATGATTCCCACACACTTTGTCATCCCCAGGTGTTTCAATCCAGGGATGCTCCCAACAAGACAACCACACCTGAGGAGTTCATTCGCATGACTAAGGGCATCACCATGGCAACTGCTAAAGCAGTAGCTGCAGGGAACTCTGCACGGCAGGAGGACATCATCCATACAGCCAACCTCAGTCGCAAAGCTATCTCAGACATGCTCACCACCTGCAAGGTTCTTTTATCACCGTACCAGTAGATAAAAACATACATGTGTGATGTCTTAATGTGGTTACCTGATGTTTAACATCCCTGTTAAATGTGGAGCGTACATGTTCCTGTTTTTTTTAGCAAGCAGCCTACCATCCAGAGGTCGGTGAGGAGGTGAAGAACAGAGCACTCATGTTTGGATCAGAGTGTACAACTGGATACATCGAATTACTGGAACAAGTGCTAATGGTAGGTTGAACATTGTGTCGGTATTGTCAGTGAGAGAGTAAGAGGCTTTTATGTTGTGCTTTGTAAGCATTCGTGAGTAAGACAGTTTGAGACATACTATATATTATGTGGTCATAATGGCTTATTGATTGGTTTTGATCATTAAATTGTTATTCTCCCCTTTCATTTCTCTTTACGTTTCTTTCAATTATAGAACAAATTTGACGGTACACTTTGTATGAATGTTATCAGATATGTTGCACATATTTTTTTTATCTGATATTTTTGACTTCTCTTTGAAACAGTATGATGCTCTCATTGAAATTAAATCATAATTTAACCCAAGATGCCTTTTATTTTAAGGTGTTCCTATTACATAAACTGGAAACATACTAGATTTTCCATCCGGATCATTTTATATTCATTTCTCTGCTGTTCAGCCTAACTCATTTGGTATCTTGAGGAATTTTGGGACATTAAGGTAGCCGTTGGTAAAGTGTTTTGGTTTGAAAAAATGCTTGGCCACAAAGAGTTTTTAAGATTAGAGTCAACTGTGGATCTAGTAGAGTTTTGGGGGCTAATAAAAATGCAATATGATTAATTCAGTGGAAACCACTTCCTCAGACTGAGACGACTGTTGTCTCAGAATAGTGTGTCATTTATGTGTTTGTTTTTGTGTGTGTAGGTCCTGCAGAAGCCCACTGCAGATCAGAAGCAGCAGCTGGCAGTTTGCTCCAAACGAGTAGCAGGAGCTGTCACAGAGCTCATCCAGACCGCTGAGGCCATGAAAGGTAATGGCTCACACACACTTCACACACTGACTCCTTTCACAGTGTTTTACCTGATGGAATCAAATCTACTCTGAACAAAAATATGAAGGCAACACTTTTGTTATGCTCCAAAAAGACTTATTTCTCTCAGATTTTGGTCACAAATTTGTTATAAACTCATGTCAGTTAGCACTTCTTATTTTTCAAGATGATCCATCCACCTGAGAGGTGTGGCATATCAAGATACTGATTAAGCAGCATTATTACTTCCACAGATGTGCCTTGCGATGGTCACAGTTAAAGGCCACTCTAAAATATACAGTTTGATCACACACAGTGCTGCAGGTGTCACAAGTTTTGACTTTTATCAAGTTTTGTTTTCCTGTAAACTGTCTCCAAAGTTATTACCGAAAATGTGTCAGTACATCCAACCTTCCCAACCTTACAACTACCGACCACTTATAACCACAGGAGTCCAGGACCTCCACATCCAGCATCTTACCTACAAGATCATCTGAAACCAGCCACCCAAACAGATGATGTAACAGCTGGTTTTAACAACCAAAGAATTTTTGTAGAAAGCATTTAAGGGGGGGCTCATCTGCATGCTCTGCGTTATCTTCAGGGTCTTGACTTGACAGCAGTTCATTATTGTAATTAACTTGAGTGGGCAGCTGCTCAGAAGTGCTCAGTAAAACAGATTTTAACAGATTTGTAATTAAATTTGAGAGAAATAAGGCTTTTGTTTATTCAGATTTTGTGTGCAAGTCTTAGATTTTTTTAATTTAAATTTAAGAAAAATGTGAACAAAAACAAAAGTATTGGGTTCATATTTTTTTCAGTGTACATCAATAACTTTTATTTCTTCACTAATGAAACTTCAAACAAAAACACTCATTATTATAATCCCCCAGTAGGAGGCTACCACATCTTTAATAAGCTTTATTTCCCAAAATAAGAGCTAAACCTTTCTTTTAAACAAACCTTTAGTAATACCCCTGTCCTCTTTCTCTTGCTACAGATGGAGGTAAGTTAGCATTGTTTTCTGACCTGTGACTTATTCCACCAGTTGTGAGCTGTTTGACACCTTCTCTCCTCAGCACTAACATTGATTCATTTTGAAATCCAGCTGCTGTCAGGCTTCTCAAGTACATTGAGTCAGTTTCATCCATTGCGCTTCGTTTCATGTGCTGTCTTATTTTGAATAAATCACTCCATCTTCATTGCAGTGAATGGCAGTTTGTGATCTTCATCAGCTATGCATGGGATGCAGTGAAATGTGGCACTCTTTATTTTCTGTGTGATCACAGTGATGTTGTTGTTGTTGTTGTGTGGCATGATCTTTTGACAGACCAGTTTGTGAAGTATTTTTTGAAATCCTAGTTCAAATCTTAATTGCGTGTTTGCATGCACATCTCAGGTTCAGAGTGGGTGGATCCCGAAGATCCGACAGTGATTGCAGAAAATGAGCTGCTCGGAGCAGCAGCATCTATTGAAGCGGCAGCTAAGAAGCTGGAGCAGCTCAAACCCCGAGCCAAACCCAAGGTGGGTGACCACATGGCTGATAACTATCTGCGTATTTGTCAGTGTTTGGAGACGGGACAGTACACAACAACATCAAAAATACAAATTTTCCCCCTACCTGTAGTGCTATGTACCAGTGTAGATTGTTTTGGTCTAAATGACCAAGTACTGGAGATATCGGCCACAGAGATGTCTGCCTTCTCTCCAGTATAATGAAACTAAATGCTTCTCGACTTGTGGTGCTCAAAGCACCAAAAAATACATTTGAAAAGCTCAACAGTAGTGTCTCTTTCAAAAAATCACAACACGGTTACTCAAGATAACCCACAGACTTTGTTATAAGCATTCTCATGTAGGAACTATTTTCTTTTTACCAAATTACACCCACCAACCATGTCACCATGCAGAGTGAACCATGCATCTACTCATGGACAAGAGGCTTGTGCTTGTGACAATGCAACATATAGCACCACAAGCGGAGTTCCATCTAGTTGCATTACAGGTAAAGAAGACAGACATCTCTACGTTAGACACCTCCACAGCTCACACAAAAACAATATGGATTGATAAAAAAGTACTACAGATAAGAGCTGAAAATAAAGTGTATTTGATTTAAGGGTGAACTAGGCTAGGACTCTGTGTTAGAGGCTTTCCTAACTACAGAAGAAAAATGTTTGTTATGAAAGAGTATATAACATGAGATTATGACTCCTAAAACACAAGCTCTCATTACAATGGTTAATAAAAATATATAGATGGTAGGCCCCAGTGAAATAATTAGATTCAGATTCAGACAACTTGATTTATCCCAAAATTAATCCGATCCTTTAGTGAAAGTACCGACACCACAGTGTAGAAACTCTATTACAAGATAAAGTCCTACACTCAGCATTTCACATCAATACAGATGTAGTACAGAAGTCTAAATGTATCATTTGCAAAATATACTTGAAGTATAAAAAATTTAAAAAAAAAAAAAAAAAAAAGATTTTGCAAGATGGCTTCCTTTATGTGATATTTTATTAGTGCTTTATCAGGGAGTTATTGTTAATACAAATTCATGTAAAAATATATTACAAGTAAAATTCCAGCTTTCAGAAATTAACTTGAGGAAATTAGATAAATAAACAGGGTTCTCAGGGTTCATGGAAAACATGGAAAAGTCATGGAATTTCACAATCTTATTTTCCAGGCCTGGAAAAGTAATGGAATTAGTCAAAATTCATTGAAAATTTTGGAAAAATCATATAATTTTGTTGTATGTAATGAAATTGTTACAGTAAACTATGTAAACTACTATGGATTATCTTCAAAGTAATGTAACATATGATGTTTTGTAGGTTTCATTATTTACTCCCTGGTTTTGTCGCTCCTGTACTGTATGCCAGCCAGCTGAACTAATGTTTAAATAGATTGTAAATCTGGTGTGTTTAAAAAAAAATGCCAGGCAAGTAGGGCAAGAAAAAAATCTTTATTATAGGCCCTTGAAAAGTTTATCCTTGAAATTTTGTCCATGAAAATGTGACAAACCCTGAATATAATGTATAAATTTGATGATTTTTCCTTTGTTAGAATGCTTTGAAGCATGACTTGATCAGTGTTCTGTGCTTGTTGGTAAACATCTATGTTGTTTTTTGTGGTTTTTATATTCAGTTTTTGGTGTTAATGTTAAGAATGCGTTTTCACAGTAACAAAATGAAACATTTTTGACATTCACAGAAAGGGTGCTCTGTGTCTTGTGCCGTCTCCTCCCTGTTTACATTTTCCCATCAAATTTTCTTTGACCTCGATTTAAGAATAAGACATCACCAGAATCTCTTAATTTGAGCTTCCCGTAACAATCGCTCACCTTTTAACCCATTATGATTCCTTCTTCCATACAAAACATCTATCATGTGTCCCCCTCCACCTCCAGTCATCCGTCCATCTGTGGTAGTACTAGCTAAAGCCTGTCCCAGTATATGTCCTCTGGCTCCCAGTTAAACCCTCCCCTCCTTCCCTTCCTGCCCCCACCACCGGAGGCCTTCTCTGCAGGGCTCTGTCTGATATGTTTGATATATTAGGTTGTTATTCAGTCCCAACTATATATCAAACATATTCCTACAGTGTCCCGCTCTGTCTACAGACTTGTGGTATGAATGTGTTTGTGTGTGAAAGTGTGTGTGTGTGTGTGTGTGTGTGTGTGTGTGTGTGTGTGTGTGCGTGTGTGTGTAAACAGGCAGAATTAGGTATGACTGAATGTGTAATACTGACAGATAATCTTCGTGCAGAGTCTTGTGTCGTCTTCAGTTGCATCTGGCTCCTTATCGGCTTAGTTATAAAGATTTTTTGTATCTGACTGTTTGGAAGTTATCTTTTATTTCTTTTAGTCACCAAATGTGTCAGTATATCATAGATTAAATGCAGCTTTTTATATCCCAAAGTAAAATCACTCTCAGTGACAACAAATTGAGTTGACCAGTCACATCTCAGAGCAATCAGTGATGATTTGATGTGGATTTTCACTTTAAATCCTAGTAAAATTAACAAACTTTAGCCTTCTGAGGGATCCTGTCTGACTGATTGGTCTCCTTCCCCCTCAGCAAGCAGATGAGACACTGAACTTCGAGGAGCAGATCCTGGAGGCAGCCAAGTCCATTGCAGCAGCCACAAGCGCTTTGGTCAAATCAGCCTCAGCTGCTCAGAGAGAGCTAGTGGCTCAGGGCAAAGTGGGCCTCATCCCTGCCAATGCTGTGGATGACGGACAGTGGTCCCAGGGGCTCATCTCTGCTGTAAGTGTGTAGTCAAAGTTCATTTTTCTTAGCTTATAATTTTAGCCACAATTTTACCAACAAAAGTTTTCTTTCTGCCCTTTTCTTCTCCAGGCACGTATGGTTGCAGCAGCGACCAGCAACCTGTGCGAGGCAGCCAACGCCTCGGTGCAAGGTCACGCAAGCGAGGAGAAGCTCATCTCTTCAGCCAAACAGGTGGCAGCCTCCACTGCCCAGCTGCTGGTGGCCTGTAAGGTGAAGGCTGACCAGGACTCTGAGGCCATGAGGAGACTACAGGTACAGTACAGACACACTCCAGACAAGATACCACCGTCCAGTTCAGCTGCTTTAATAAAGAAGTGTCACGATGTGGAGCAGGTTCAGTGTTCTTGTTCATAGTCTTTCTCATTATATGCTGCTATAAGCTATTCTCAACTGACCTCCTCTTATAGATTGCTGGCAACGCAGTAAAGAAGGCATCAGACAACTTGGTGCGTGCCGCTCAGAAGGCAGCATTTGACAAAGCGGATGAAGACAACGTGGTGGTCAAGACGAAGTTTGTGGGTGGAATAGCACAGGTAAGAACACTGTGCAGCATCAGCCCATGTAATGAAGTACATTTACTTAGGTACTGTACTTAAGTACAGTTTTTGACTATCTGTACTTTGCTAGAGTAGTACTTTTGTAAAATTATTACGTTGAATCCACTACATTTGAAAGACAAATATTGTACTTTTGACTCCACTACATTTCTATAAAGACTTCAGTTACAAGTTAAATTTGCTGTGGAGTCAGCAGATGATTTTTTTTTCTTTTCTAAAATGAGAAGGGTCATAAACTGTGATCATGCAGTTCTGCACATGGTTTGTTTGTCGAAGTGGTGTCCCCGTACATCTACCTAGTACATGCACTACCCAGATTGAGCCGCTGGTCTGTAGAGACAGGTAGAGAGGAGAGGTCATCAGCAGGCAGCTGTATTTAGTTATGTGTTGTTAATCATGGCTTCAGCAGCAGATGGAGCTGAAGACTCCCCACTGGATCACACATGGTCATACCTCAGATTTGATTATGAGATGAAAAATGATTTGTATCTTTTTAAATGTTTGCTCTTTTTACCACACAGAAACTTCATCATGGCCCACAAGAATTTGGTATCTATTTTCAACAAGCTTTTTATTCTACAGATTCTACACGAACGTCAGTGAATTCAAAGTGTTGTTTTACAGTCATTAGGATCTGCACATGCATTGTGACAGTATACAACAGTGCTTCGAGATTAAAAAAAAAAACTTTGATTGCTTAAGTTTTTTTTGTAAGAAAGTATCACATTAATTTAACTCAAGTAATAATCTGACTCAGCAACTTTCATATATATTTGAGTACCATTTGACCAAGAGTATCTATACGTTGACTAAAGTAAGCGAGTTGTGTACTTCGTCCACCACTGGTTAGTGCTGATGTATTATCAGGTGTATTGTAATCTTTATTTAGATTTATTAGCACCAGATTGCACATAGTTAAACAACATACTATCTGAAATATTGTCTGTCCTCAAATATATGCTCAAACAGTTTCTCACATTCTTGAATTGCCTTTGCCACGCTGTCACACTTATTTGTGCACTGACATTTAGCAGCATTGATTGAATTCCTCTGAAAAAGTATATCAACTTTTGAAACACCTGCGGCTCCTAGATTAATTTGTTTCTCCTCTTGTCTCTTCATGTTCTCAGAAAATACATTATCCAGTACTCCATACTGCATCTGTAACTTTAGAAATGTGGGAATTAAAGCTTAGTAAACTGCATGCATGCATACACAAACACACTCACTGAGAGATGGCAAGCAGACTTTAATGTGTTAATATTTACCATAAATCAAATATTGTCACTTAAGCGTACATTCTGTATTTTCCAACCTAGTCCATATTTTCCCATATTTTGTGTCTAAATGACTAACGGGCAGAACAAATTTTGAAATTGATCCAGCACTGAGTGAGAGTGCTGCAGACAGCAGCAGCGAAACAGGCTGCAGTGTAATCACTTGGGGCACGTTCACAGAATGCACAGAAGTGCTTGTTTTTGCCACTGGCATGTTCAGACTACATGAACTAAGACAGTTTTTAAAATTAAGATTTGAATATAAAAATAAAATTTTAAATGTTAAATGCTTTTGATTATTATTATTATTTTGTCTGTTTAGATCATTGCAGCCCAGGAGGAGATGCTGAGAAAGGAGAGAGAGCTGGAAGAAGCCAGAAAGAAACTGGCTCAGATCAGGCAGCAGCAGTACAAGTTCCTGCCCACCGAACTACGAGAGGACGACAACTAAATCTTCAAGCTTACTGTCACTGCTGCATACGTCCGAAGGTTTATGTTGCAAGTTTGTGTCCTTTTAATGGCACACTTGAACAGGTATGTGGCCTAAAGCGACTTCAGAAATGTTGTGACTGATTTAACAAACCAGTAATGCCCAAGTCTGCAGTGAGTCCACATCACATGGAAAAATCTCAAAGTCAACTACTTGCAAGTTTGAAATACTACTGTATGGAACTGACTACTTTCTGGAAACAACATAAAGATTGCGGCAGTTCGACTGAAGAACTGCGTTTTGTCCTCATGTATAGCATTAAAACTACTTTGAATGATCCAATCTGATCCAGAATGTGACACGCTCGGGACAAACAGCACAGCTCACATGCTTTGTTTGCCCATAAGCTACAGTTTGTTTGTTTTTTGTTGTTGTTTTGCAGATTGCAGCTCTAGTTCATAAACTTCTAAGATGAAGGAATGATTGTATTGCCAGTCATGTGATATAGCCGTTCAACTGCAGCGCCACTCAGAGAGCAAAAGGATTTCAGCACAGCACTCTGATTTTGTGTGAATGTTGACCTTTATGCTCCAATTTGGCACCTTACTGTCTGTTTAAATCCTGTAATGTGTCTTGACTTAAATTCAGTGGACATTAAGACTAAGGAAGGATGGTGCAAAATAGTGTTTCATACTGTAAATTTCATTTACAGACATATTGTTTTGGGGGAATTTCTTTAAAGTAGACAGTGATATAAGCATCTTTACTCTCTTTCTTGTCATTTTTTTAGAGGATATTGATGGCCTCTAATGTCTTTTTAAAGTGCAAAAATTCTACATGTTCATCTATGCTCTTGTGTCATTGCGTACAGCTGCTCAGACTCAAGTACAATGTTTTACATTACCATGTGAACACGGGACGACATACTACCATAGAAGGAATATTAACTACTCCCAAGTATTTTTAGCAGAGAGGGGTCACAAGTGGTCTCACCTGTGTATAGAGTGTTTCCCCAATCCTTCAAACATCTTTTTTATTCCTCATCTTTTCAGGTAATCAGACTTACTTTCACTATAAACAGAATTTGATCGTGATGCAATAACATGAAAGGTGCTTTAGGGGGCAGTATAGGTTTCCCTTACACCATGCAAACTTATAGTAATAATACAGGAGGTGATATTGTATAACTGTGTGCTCATTTTGCTTTTAAGTAAAGGTATATGTGGTTAGAGTAACTGGGCAGGTTGATTGGCTACATGCAAATTAAAAACACATGTAAATACCTCAGACGTCTTGAATCAACTAAATGCCTTGCAGTGCTGCGTCTGTGCTTTGTCTGATGGTTACGGCTCCCTAGGCTCGTTCCTTTATGATTTTCTGTCCCACCATTACTGATGATTTTTCCAGCAATACTAAATCACTGCCAGGGATTTATTTTGAGTCCTTTCATTTCAGATTCTGTAAATTCAGAGAGAAGCAAAATTCTAAATCTGCAAATAACTTGGCAATAAGCGAGATGTAATTAATAAAAGCTTTTTCAGAATTGATCTTAAAATAAGAAGTCAAAATGAAATGACTGCAATACTAATCACTGCAGTTCATCGCTTTTTATTTTGGTCCATCAGTCTCTGGATTTATGTGTACTCTGTGCAACTTTACTGAATATACCACTTGCTGCAATAGAAGAAGCCCTTTTGTTTACCGAGTTTGATTGTAGTGTGTTTGCTTCCCTTATCTTACTTGAGGAGCTGTGTTTCAATATTAAACTACAGTATATAGTAAGATTAGGTCCTGCTGTGAAAATGCATGGCTTTGTGCTTCAGATGCATCTCTTTGTTTATACAGCGACAGAGTTAAACTTGTAATGATGCACTGAGTGATCCTGACCTCCAGACAGTATAGCAAATGGATAAAGACGGTCACTTTCAGATTTTTTTTTAACAGTTGGGTTTGAATGCAGGTGTTTTCTCACATTGTATTTTGTGTGTGAGCGTGAGAGGGAGGGAGGGGTCCACTACTCATCAGTCAAGTCTGTAGTGTTATTATTAGTGCCTTAGTCCGTAGCCCATACATTGTCTGGTCTGCTTGAGTGACAGCTTCACCTCATCAGTCAGTAGAAGGTACTGGACGAGCAATTGTTTGGGAATGTAGGTTCATGTCCATGGGGAGCTTTCTAACATTAGTTGTCCCACTTGTTAAAGTGCTGTTCCTCTAAGTGCTAAATCATATGCATCCCCTCTATCTCTCTCTTTAACTCTCTCTGCCACATGTAAGGCCTTTTGGGGATGACAGAGGAACTGTTCGCCAGTCAAAAAAATGTGTTGCTGTTTAAAATGTACCATCACTATACAGTATATATAAGTATGTATATTATATATATATGGACACATTTTTGTACTGCATTCCATGGGCATGTACCACAGTGCTTCTAAACTACGACAGACTGGAGATTTTGGTCTGTCAACTGCTTTATTGTACGCTATGAAGTCACTGAAATTTTAAGGATTGGCGTTTTTTTTTTTTTTTCTCCTCGTGCTTTTAAGCCTCTATTAAAAAAATAAATGTGTTGAGAACATTTTGATATATATCTGTCACCATTAAAATGTTGTGACGCATTTCAATAATGTGGAGTAATTGAAGTGGTCTGTATGTTTTTCCCTCCCTCAACTAAAATCAAATTATGAAGTTACTACAATAAAGATAAGCGATAACTTACGATGTAAAAGATATTTATCTGGCCTCGATAAAACTATTTTTTGTATTCACTGAAAATAAAACATTTCAATGTAACTTTGGGTGTCAAGTTTCCTTTTGTGTAGCAGAGACGGAAATGTGTGTGCATTTTACACAGGCTGTTATTTACATCCTTCATACATCCTTTTTGGTTTATAGATGCTTTTTCAGATTTTAGATCTGCATTCCTGTTCATCATTTTCCTGTGTGAGGTCCTCCTCCGCACTGAATCTTGTGAATGTAAATTTGAACTCAGAAATATCATTAATCCCCTTTAGTATAAAAATTACTTATAATGCAATCAACCTGAAAAATCAAACACTTCATTTTTTTAAATAAAGAATCCAACTTTATACCAGAGGTGAAACCAAGTCACTGTTTTGCAAGTTACAACTAAGTCTCAAGTCCTAAGACAAGTCCCAAGTCCTAAACTTTGAGTTTTAAGTCCTAAATGAGTCATAATGCGCTCTTCAACAAATGCAATGCCAGAAATAACATATTGCATTTGCAAAAATCACTTTTATTTCATTTATATTTATTGTTAAAAAAAGTGCAACTGATCTTAAATTTAAAAAGTCGTGCTGACACTGCAGTTTCACAGCATAAAGTATGTTTAACAAGTGCTACAACAGAATTGATTTTGTATGTTTTTTGTCATGTCTTCTTGGGCTCAACTCATCTCATACTGTAAAAATGTCTTCAGTCCTCTGTCTTTGAGCTGATGTAGCTGCATGCTGCTGGGTTGAAGTGCAGGGAACCGTGTCTTGTCTGTAACTTTATCCTCCCAAACTAGCTTGAGGGAATGTTTCAAGTACTTTCAAGTCAAAAGGCTCAGGTCCAAATGATGTCCTGTGTCATTGGTGTTAAAATCCAAGTGAAGATGTAAGTCTTTATATTTTGTCAAGTTGAGCCTAAAGTCATTAAAAATATGACGATCTATAAAAAAAAAAAAAAAAGGGGGAAAAAGGAATTGTACACACTCTTATATACACTGAATATTGTTGACTTGTCCTTTATAAATAAAAGTTATAAAAAAAATTAAAAAAAATAAAAAAATATGACGATCAAACTCAAACATTATTTGGAGCACATAATCTGAAACACATTCCTCACAAGCTCAGATATCTGTAACCACACTGATGGCCGTAGCTACCATAAGGACATTAGGGTCATGTCCACATGTTTTTCCTTTGCAAATTTGTGGGGTTTTAGCAACCTGACAACAACCAACAATATAGATCAATGTGATGAAGCCGTCAGTGTTAGTTGGTAAAATGTATTCAGGTTCAATACCCAGACCAAGAGGGACACAGTTCTCTACTCATTAATGTTAGTTTTGGGGCATCCTAAAGAATTCAGACTTTTATGTTGGCAAATAGAACTTACAGAAAGTAAAATTTGACAGTTGGCCAAATAGCTAAAATATGAAACCTGCAAGTCTCTGTGTGTCTGTTACATCCTCTCACAATAGGATCAGTAGTCCCAGGATGCAGAACTATAAGTTCTCTAGTCCCTGTGAATAACAGAGAGGTGTGTGCTGGCAACCGAACAAGGTCTCTTTAAGTGTCAGGACAAGATGGTATTTCTGAGTCAGCACTAAACCTGAAGCTATATTGAGTCCGTGCTATGAAGTGAGAGCCGTGCTAAATTTGTCTGGCACTAAAATTTGAGGCGGCAATGTCAATTACTGTGTCACAGCTGTTACCAACGCTGCTTCTAAACCTGGTATCCTTTTTCTGCATTTTTCTCCTAAAGTTAGTTCTTTCGGCTACCACGAATGTGCTCTTCCAAGTTATAGCACTCTCAGTAACTCTTTCAACTTTTTCCAGTTAGTATCAGATGTGAGTCTTAACAAGAAGCATGTTACACCAACTTGGCTGCAGGGGAGACAGCAAAAACCCTGGCTAAAGGGACGAGGGCATTTAATTTAATGTGGACAAGCAGCTGATAGAAGACAGCTCATCCATTTTTTTTAATGCCCTAAATCTAATTATAATAAAAGTCAGAAAGCGGGTACAGTTACTGATGACTGCGGCATGCTACATAGCAAGGTTACAGGCTTCATCCACTGAAGACAAGTGTATTCATTCTAAGATTACCTGCCTGGACTTGTAGGCGCCACAGGCGCAAACAGCCCGTTGATTCTGTGTTCTCATGGTCACTGCCAAATTTTTACTTTTTCTTTTCAATGAAAAACACCACTGTCACAACACACGTTTGCTGTGTTACTCCACCGATGGAAAATGACACACCAATGACATGCTGTAACAAGGACGGTGCACAGTGACTAAACACACTCATCATGATATTTTTACATGACCTCACCAATAAGCTCCGCACATCTAAACCCTTCTGAGCATCATTAGGTTGAATTACAGTAAGAGATGAAGTTTGACTCAGATGGATTACATAGAACAACATACTTCCTCCTCGATGCTTTAATTATTGAGGAAGAAGTGAGGAATTCCAGTCTAGACACTAACAATGAAATCATCACAGCACTCCCATTTTTGTCTGGGAGCTGCTCACCCAGCTGTCTCAACACATCTATAATGAACAGCTCTGGGCTTTATTTGCGGCCTGACACCACAGCAGCAAGGTTTGACTCAACTGTGCTTTCTCTGTTTGGTCTAGAAACTGATAAAATTCTGTCAAAATAAAGCTTGAATGATAGCAGTCACTCAATTACAGAAGAGAAACCAAACTATGAGCTGTGAAACACCACAGAAACACAAAGACTGTATTTAGATTCATGAGCTCTGTTCACAACATAAATCAGTAATGCATACAGAGCCATCAACAGACAATGGTCACCTAATGAAATAAAACCTCAAAGGTCTTTAAACTTCGACAGTGGCTATTAAAAAAGCTGTAACATCATTGTTACAGGGCTCATACTTCCCTGCATGATGGGAATAGTGGGAATTCTGAGAGTTGTTTCAGTTACGGCACCCATCAGCATAAATTTGATACAAAGTGAAAAATTTCTTCAATGAAAGGACCAATTAAAACACTGATGTCTCAAGTCTGGAAATTAAAAGCGAAAAAAGGAGCTCATTTTTAATAGATTTTAGAATGCCACATTCCCCTGCATACATGTGAATAAAGCAATGTGATAAAAAGCTCAGAGGAAGCCATGAAAATGACCACTCAGTCTTTACTGCAGCCAAAAATACTGTAAACATGTTGTCGATGAACAATGGCCATGGGAAGAGACTGTAAAAATCACAAACTGAGTTATAATAAAAAAATAAAAAAGACCTCTGTTTGCACAATAGAGAACTCGAGGCCTAAATATTTCAGAATTACTTACAGACCCCTGAATTAAAGCCCTAAATCTAAATCTGAGTATATCATTAATTGTTGGACAGATACAATGTGTCGATGTTCATCTCTCTATCTATCCAGGGTGCTAGGGTGACATGGATTGCGCCATGAGCCTCTCTGATCTCTGCATATGACAGGCATGCCTGGCTGGCTGCTTAATACTTCACAAAACACATGGTGGGATGACAACACAGTGACAGCTGACTGCCTTAAAAAGCTCCATTGGGCTGGACCACCAAAGAAATAAACTGTAGGAGAAAAAAAACACAGAATAAAGGCATAAAAAACTTCATGTAAAAAGTCGATGTTATGAATAAATAATCTTAAAACAAAAAAACATTAGTTACAAAAACACTTTGAGACCAATTTGTTAGATCCTCCAAGAGTGTTTCTGTATCAGCTGTTCTAACCAAGAAACATTTATTGTTACCTCGAGATTTATTTTGATGTGTGATTGATCAAAACTTATGGAGTAATGATGTGTTTTGGTTTGATATATTGTTTACTTTGCTTGTTTTTCTTCTTTTCCCCAAAAATTAATTTCACAAAGGAACCACACTGATATGCTGTTAAAGAAAGCTAATGCCCCCATTGTAAAAATCAGGCTCAGTGAGGGTGGGAGTCGCTATAAGGGCCATGGACAGAGTCAAGCAGGTGGCCCTCAAACAGCAAGATCCCAAAAATACACTCTCAACATAACACAAGCAGAACAGTGGAGACGAGGGTGGAGAGGGTGGAAGCTAAAGGAGGCTCTGTAGAGAACAACAAAATGCTGTTAGTGTGGGTTGTTTTGCCTCATGGACAAGAAGACACAGCTTTTACATATAGTATTACATAACACTGTGTGTGTGTGTGTACATCATGTATCTTAATTTCGCCCATTAACTCATATTTAGCCATACTTGGAGCTTGATTCTTCTTCTCAAAGTACAATTTCCCCAACATGTATAAACATGTACTACTGTATTCAATTGTAAACTATTATTGAGCAACTGTCTACTCGTCCTGACCACAGGTTGTGTGTGACAGCTGCGGCTGTGCCAGTGACCCTGTGAACTATCGCAGAGGTGCAGTGAGGGGGGCTGTCGAAATGCCACAGCTTCTGTATCTTCCACTGTGCACGCCACTATATCCACTGCGGCCCACTTGAGATGTATTTCTCATTGCTCAGATGGGAGCAGGACGAGCTTGATGATATACCTCTACAGACAGCAAAGCCTATCTGATTGCTGTTCGGATGTTGAAGTATGCTGAGAGGGGAGCTGCTGAAATGATCCCTGGAAGACAAACAAGCCATACTGGCTAATATGACACCCCACAGAGGGAGAAAAACTTTCACAGGGGCTTATCTAATCAGATATATTTGTTTTGTATGAATAGCTCTGATGCATGGAGTGCTTTTACAATTCTGTCTGTTAGCTCTGTTGAAATGCTGAAATTTGTTATCAGCGCATGATTTATTAGTGTCTAATGTTTGTTCTGGCACAGTTAGATGTAAAAAGTATAAATTATTGTAAGACAATACTCAAATTATGCCTGTTGTTCTCACGTGTTCTCTAGTTTATTTTCCAGGGTGATAATAAGGTCACAAATATCAACATGTCTCTCCCAAATAGACCCCCTCAGAAGAGCTACTACTTCTTTGAGGTCTTGACACTCCTCTTCCTGCCTGTCACTTGGATGGTGTTAGAAATAGGAGTGGACTGAGAAGTCCTGTTGTGAGGGGGGTGTGCCCTCCTGACGTCTATAACCCATGTTTGGTCATAGAAGTAGTCAAATGTCATGAAAGGGCGAATCACTGAAGAGATCCAGAAAAAAGACAGATCCCACGTTGACAAACAGCTGCAGTTGTTTCCAAAAAAGTATTGGGTATCCAGTAACTGCCGAGCCAAACTACATATTTGACTCACTACAATCCAGGCGAGCTCGCACTCCAGCTTGGCGTTCAGTGTGGTTCAGACGCTCCCATCGTTTCTTTCAGTTTCTTTTGTTTTTGGTTTTGCGCGGACACCGCCGACACTAAGCAGCCATGGATGCCATCAAGAAGAAGATGCAGATGCTCAAGCTCGACAAGGAGAACGCCTTGGATAGAGCTGAGCAGGCCGAGTCAGACAAGAAAGCAGCTGAGGACAGGAGCAAACAGGTAGGCATCCAGTGTGAAACGCGCTCTGGTGTTTTTACGCACCGGTGCCTAGTGGCACGGTGCGCCTGGCGCTACGGGGTCCCTGCATGTCCCCTGTCTGGTGACTGAAAAGCTAAAACATTTGTCTTCATGTAATTATATTAACTTTTGAAAGTCTTAATAATGTGCTTGTTTTATTTTTTTTAATTTTAAATCATAATCGGGCTGCACGAAGTTGGCAACAAAAGGGGAATATGTTACAATTATTGTTGAATTCCTCATGATTTAGCCGTAATGCCTAATAATACGCATGTTCTGACAACTTATAATGATTGTATTTCTTGATGGATTACATAGAGTTTATTATGCAAAGCAAACGTTTCTTATTTTCTCGCCTTAGAGATTGTTTACTGGTACTGCGAGGTGTTACATACCTGGTGTGATTGAGTCTGAGAGTAATGATGACTGGCTGTCTATGTGTTCGTAAATCTCCTCTCGTTTCTCTGTAATCAAGCTTGAGGATGACCTGGTCGCACTGCAGAAGAAGCTGAAGTCAACTGAGGATGAGTTGGACAAGTACTCTGAAGCCTTGAAGGATGCCCAGGAGAAACTGGAACTGGCTGAGAAGAAAGCCACAGATGTGAGTTTGGGCTGACAGTACCAGTGTCTGGTGGAGAAGCCCCAATGAGTCACACATTACTTAATGTTTTGACCTTGAACCACCTCTTGGGTCCCCTCAGGAAATTAAGATTGCCAGCCCCCATACAGATTAACACTGATGATTAAATTATGCAATAATCAATTAGAGGAGACCAATGGGCAGTATAAGAGGAAAATATGGATAGTTAAATTTAGCTCTTGTGCTGTATATGGTCAGGTCACTGCTCACTGGCTTACCAGTGCATTCCACAGCCATTTGGATGAATCTGAGGACCAGTGTAGGGTTTCACTGGGGCATTTTACAAGAATATTCTGGTGTGTTCAATCCTCGACAGATTTGTGGTTGTTCTGGTTTCAGTTGGCAGTTATGTCTGATCCTGATATAGTTACCACTTTATTGAATTAGTTTAATGTTACACCAATTACGCCTCAGTTACACTTGATTGATAGTAACTGATGAATTAAGTACAAGATGACATAACATAAACTTTGTTTCCCAATATGGACTTTGTTGTTTGAGTGTTTGACAGGGAAACGTACAGAAAAGGAAACAAGTACAAAAACAGATGCATACCACAGATCAGAGAAGAAGCCTAAAAATTAGACTTAATATACATTTTGAGTACATATACAAAATGAAACACATTCAGTTAAACAGAGGTACAAAGTACACCATGGACAAATAGTAAGTACAGAAGCGCCTCTATTCAATAACTTGGAATCCCAAATACAAGTGAAACATAATTAAATTGCAATTCATAAATAGATAAATACAAACAAATGCACTGGAATTTAATAATGGTAGATAAAGTGTCTTGTGTCTGCAGACAGCAGTGTTAGCAGCACGATGTACATGTATTGCATTTGTAGCAGGAAAACAAAGTGGGTGAGGTTCAAAGAGGGCAGGACAGAACAGTTGGGGAACATAATTATTATTACTATTAGAGAGAAGAAGATTTATGTTGTGTTTATTAATAAGACTATTAATTGTGTGTACACAGTTGTAATTTAGCTCATGACTTTATTATTTTTTAAAGTAAACTTTATCAAATAAATAATACAATGACACAATAGTGACAGACAAAAATTGAAAAATAAGGAAATAAAACACATGCACGCACACACACACAAACAACAAGACAGAGACAGTATTTTAAAATCATGTAGACAGGTTCATGAATGGGGGGTTATAATGATATATGATAGATACATATATATTATTTACATGTTTCAAAGACTGCATTAGACTAAATCTATCCGAAAAAACTACTTGTCAACAGGGGGATGATTTGGCAAATTTAGATTTGTTTAGATTATGTGTAGATTTGTTTATATGAAATGTTTGCTTTCAAAAAAAAAAATCTTTGAGATTGATTTCTCAGCGTGACCAGTATTCTTTAAAATATATATTTCCAAATCTGTCTAAAATTGAATAGAATGTGAAAAACTCAACCAGACTGTACTTAATTTATCTGCATAGGTGGGTGGCAGCAGTGTGACTTTTTTATTTTAACAACATGACCCTGCCTCGAGCCTCCCTGGGTGACTGAGGGAAATTGCATGACCCTCCCTTTACCATGAATAACCATATTTCACAGTTTATGGCTGTGATAAATGGTGTGATTTTGGAGATTTGTAAAGAAAAAAAGCTTTTAAAACCCACTTGCATGTTTTGGGGGTTCTGAGGATATTTAAAAATATATATATTATATGACCATTTACAGTCTACCTCCCCAGTGCTTCGAACAAACAAACAAAAATTGGAGTGCCTCTCCAGTTTCGCACAACCCATCTCCTCTCATGAATAATGAACAGTCTCTATAACAAATGTCACAGATTTATTAACCCTTTGAAACCTGTGAAATTTGGTTTGATTTCTTTCAAAAACATGGGTCAAAAAGCAATGAGCAACTTAAGAAGAAATTAGTAAAAAGAACATTAAAATCACCTGAAAATTAGCAAATAAATAAATGAATTTAAAAAAAAATAAAATGAAACAAGAAATCAACTGAATTAAAATCATAAAAATATAATAGTTCTGTAAAATTATTTTTTCCCTATCTTTTTTTGAATGAATTCCAAAATCTACTAATTTCGTGGAATTTGTGTGAGTCATGTTGTCACGTTGCTTATTGCCTTTCCCCCCCATGTGTTTGAAAGAAATCAAACCAATTTGCCTGGTGTTTAAAGGTCTAATTATCTTTGAAAGGCATCTGAAAGCAGTACAATAAAACTAACGTTTCAAAAGGGTTAAATCAAAATGCACATTTTTCATCCAAGTCAAGAAATCTTGACAACATTACATGAGGAGGGTAGAAACTTGGCTCACTAGCTGAATCAGAAATGTTTGGGGCTGTAATTTTGATAGGGTCAGCTCAATTTACCAGGAGGGGATGCCCTCAAAACCCGTCATGAGTTTACACAACCTAACAGATAGAAAGAATAAAAAAAATGATAATACCTACTTTGAAAAGGAAAAAAAAACTGGAAATAAACACAACTGATACATTGTTTTTATTCATATGATACATTTTATTACTTGCGTGTAAAATCAAGTACTTCCGGGATGGATGGCACGTCCCAATCCTCATCAGCGGTTGATTAAAGGCGGTGGGGGCAGGGATCAAACGCGCCGCATCTCCAAGTGTGTGTGTGTGTGTGTGTGCGTGTGTGTCTGCGCTGAAGCAGACAGCCGACACCGACCCGAGGGAAAAGTAGCTTAGCTGAGACACAAAAAAACGAGCAAAAAATGGCCGGTGGGAGCTCTCTGGAAGCTGTGAAAAAGAAAATCAAGTCGCTGCAGGACCAGGCCGATGCGGCGGAGGACCGGGCAGCGTTACTACAGCGGGACCTGAACCAGGAGCGGAGCGCGAGGGAAGCAGTAAGCCGCCCTGCTAATTATTTAAGGCAATTAGTCCCCAGGCTGTCGACGGCATTAGGCGTAAATCTGGTCAAAAAGCGTGGCTGCTAGGCCCAGACAGCGACGGTTTATGCTCAAATGCATGCACGCTTGAGATTAGCCCACTGTGGGATGCGAGTAAACGCTGTGTTGATGAAAGGACACCACCCGGACTCGCCCCGAATAAACAAACAGCTCTGTTAACAAGTATCATGAGGCTAATGTTGCTGCAGCACCTCAGCTCCTGACACCAAAAACTCCCGCAGCTACTAGCTAGTAGGAGCACAGGGAAGCTGCTTTTTCTCTCTTCAAAATACAAAATTGTAACCATGTTTTGCGGTCAATTTATTCTTGGGTCAAGATACTGTAACAAAGTGATAGGATATTTCAGGCTCGACTGTAAATAAGGGTTGATAAATTGGTCTAAAATTGTTTTTACAGGCACTGCTAACATGTATTAAGATTAAAATGTGTGTTAAAAGAGGAACAATGCCACCCTCTCTCAGTCTGTATATAAAAAATGGACACCAGAGCCTGCATCTCTCCCTTGGGGCTTGTCTCTGACCCAGCCCAGGCCCCTCCTTGGAGAGTATGGGATGGTGTTGTGAGCCAGTTCAAACGTGATTTTGGCCTATCCAAATGAACTTGATTTGACTGTATGATTGTGGTGTTGTGTTCTCCCTAGGCTGAGGGTGATGTAGCTTCCCTGAACAGACGTATCCAGCTGGTTGAGGAGGAGTTGGACCGTGCTCAGGAGCGTCTGGCCACGGCACTGACCAAGCTGGAGGAGGCCGAGAAGGCTGCTGATGAGAGCGAGAGGTGGGTACCTTTGCACCTGGAAAACAGACGTGTCTTGGTCAACACAGTCTGCTCATGAGCCAGCCCCTCTGTCAATGCTTGGTGTTATACAGGAAAGTCACGGTTGTAGTCTTCATATACAGAACCTCGCATTTTGTCAGGTTTTTTGTTCTCCATCATCTCACAGTGTTTGTGTGAAATATACAGTACTGTGCAAAAGTCTTAGGCTACCATAGATTTGTTGTTTTTGTAAAGTTCTAATGGGGGTATATACATATTTATTTCTCAGTATCTTTATTCAAAAAAAAAAAATACAGAGAACATATACAGTGCATTAAACCACCAAAAACGGTGGAACAAAATGGCCTCTTCAGACTGCAGTTGATATTTAGTTTGGCACATGGAATCATAAACCATAGAAAAACGTTATGTTTTAAATACACCGGAAGATTATTATTGTAAATCTCATATTATCTGCTCAAGAGAGTTCATGACATGCTAAGTGGAAAGGGAGGTTGCACTAAATACTTGCAACTTTAGCCTGATGAAGCTGTTTTATTGTGGAATATTTGCATTTTAAATACTGAATACATATTTCCTGTATGTTCTGAGTGTATTTTAGTAAAGAGACTACTGAGAAATAAATATGTGCGATCATTGTAACCTTACTAAAATAACATAGTTTAAGGTGGCCTAAGACATTTGTATAGCACTGTTCATTGAAGAGTGAGGGGTTAGGACAGGATTTTGACATCCAGTCCTCAGTCACTCCACTGCATCAGTTCACATGCCCTTTCAAACTTTTGGAGCAGAGTGATCATGCTGCCTCTAAATGCCTTTAAAACAAATAAGAAAGCAAGATTTATTACTCTAGCTCTGACATGTTAGATTCTGCTAAACTACTGTTTGCTTAAAAAAAAGAAAAAATCACAATTTGCACCTGATTCATGCTGTTGGAGTACCACCCCTAACATTGCAGTCAGTGCTGCCACTGGTGGCTAGAAGTCATATTGCACTAATGCTCAGAGGTGTGGCACTGAATAGCAACGAGGATAGAAAATTAGTTTTCTTAGATGATGTTTTGCATAATAACATGTTTGCATAATTTTAGATATCCACATTTCTGCAGTTAAACTCATCCCGACCAATACTGGAAAGCAGAGCTGTAGCATTCTGATAGTAACTTAAAGATTTACGACAACTGCAAGCTCTTGCAGCAGGAATAATACAGTCAAACTCCTCGCTATGGGTGTGTGTCATGCAGTATTTGGTGTTTATTCAAACATGACTGCCTACACATAGTCATCATGTACATAGTGTAGTCCACTTGGGGTGTAATGATAATATAATAGTAAAAACATTGAAACATAAAGTCATCTTAAAGATACGCCTTCATTTGTTAATTCTCGTGGTACATCTTTGGTCACAGTGTCCTTCCTTCCTAAACATTATAACGTGGCAGATGATGCCAGCCAAGAAAATCATGTAATATTGACCCCAGGCCCCTGAATAAATTGAATTGAAATTGTATCATGGCAAACTTTTGTAATATCAGCAAATATCACATTGTTGTACGAAGAATCCATATAATAATGTATCAGGATGAAACTTTGATTTACAAAATGGCACGCTGCTGTGTCTGTTAAGTATCCAGACAGATTGTCCAGATGTGTGAATGTATGTTAAAGTGTATGCAGTCTTAAAACTCAGACCACTTTCTAACCAATGTGTGGCGTCAGTAGGAACCATGTGCTTTGTGAAAACTTTATTTTAAGCCACTTAAAATGGAGTTTCTTATCTTTGTCGGTCATAATTGTATTATTATTGTTATTATCAGGGATTTCTCAAAACATTTTGGCCCGCTGTTGTGCCTTACTATTTTTGCCATACTCTTTTCTTCCCCTCAGAGGCATGAAGGTCATTGAGAACAGGGCAATGAAGGACGAGGAGAAGATGGAGCTGCAGGAGATCCAGCTGAAGGAGGCCAAACACATTGCAGAGGAGGCTGACCGCAAATACGAGGAGGCATGTTTCTCAGCTGTTCACTGAACTTTGGGCTCTGCATTTTCCACATTCTTTTAGCTAAATGTAACAGCTGACAACAATGGACACTTTCAGTCAGCTACATATTATTGCCATGAGCCATCAATAAAAGTAACGGTTGTAGAAGAAATGAAATTCCGTCCGACTGCTGATCGTTTAACTAAAGTCTGTGTTGTGAATTCAGGTGGCCCGTAAGCTGGTGATCATTGAGAGTGACTTGGAACGTACAGAGGAGCGCGCTGAGCTGTCTGAGAGGTAACCACTTCCTTCCCCTTCCTCTACATCTGTTCCTCTAAGTCCAAACTTTTAAAGATATATTGCAGACAAACAGTTTGTATTTTTTCTTTGTTTATCTGTGGCATCTTCCCGCTTGTTCAATGGGACCATAAATCGATAGCAAATGCTCTGAGCTTGAGGAGGAGCTGAAAACCGTACAGAACAACCTGAAGTCTCTGGAGGCTCAGGCAGAGAAGGTAAGGTGGCTGCCCAGGACGATACACTACAAATAATCCACAGTATAAACCTTTGAAATGTGTTCAAAACTCTCGTGTATATGTGTCTCACTCTGGCCTTTGTATACAACCACAGTACTCACAGAAGGAGGACAAGTACGAGGAGGAGATCAAGGTTCTTACAGACAAGTTGAAGGAGGTGAGTTAAACTTCAGTCTGCAAAACTGATTGATTGATGTCTTTATTTTTAACATGAAAATACAACAAAAGCAGCCATTCAAAGCATATGAATAACAAAAGGAAAAAAATGAAGATAAACATATTAAATTCCATCCACAAAGTGCCTCAATTTAAATGTGAAAATGAGTAGGAGTAAGTGTAAACTTATTTAATCCTGCCCCTTTACTCAATAATTAAGTTATCCTAATCATGTCATATATGTACTGATGTATACATATACTACCTGTTTCAATACATCTGATATACAATAATATATCTTTAAATGTACAAAATATAAATATACTCATATACTCATGTACATTCATTTGATCAAACTACATATTTACAAATAGCTACGTTCCTATCTAAATATAAATATACTAGTGAGACTTCTGAACAAATTAATAAATAAATACATAAATATATATATATATCATCCTGCACTTTTTAATGTAGGTATTCTGCAGTTTTGCAGAGCTTGACACTGATGATTTAAAATATTAGAAGTGATATTATGTTTTCTTTTTACAGCAGTGAAGCGTCTTTTATGCTTGTAGGGCTGTGCCTAGTAATGTAAAGCTCTTAATGTGAATTGTTAATGTAAATGCATAATGTGACTTGTTAATGTTTGACTGTGTTCCTCCACTCAGGCTGAGACTCGTGCTGAGTTCGCTGAGAGATCAGTCGCCAAGCTTGAGAAGACCATTGATGACTTGGAAGGTATGAATCGTTTCCACTTGATTTTTTTTTTTTTTTTGGCATTAGATAAAGTTCTTAAGAAATGTAGGGGTGTCTACATAAACATAAAGAAATCTTTGTCAGGCAGTTTTCAGCTTTCCTTGTAAAGTCTTCTTACAGTATAATACAATAAACACCAGTTTTCTCTAATTTCTTAAGGGGATGCTCGTAAAAGAAAGAGTGCCTCTTTTGTAAACACTGGTGCCATGTGAGGTTATTTATCAGGGCAACAGAGTGTTAAATAGACCTCAGGACAAATATCTTCACTGTCAGTCGTCTATTGGGGGGGAAAAAACAAAGCAGTGATCCACAGAAGCCGGCGTGATATTATTCATGTTGGCAACATTTCTCACCACAATGCTGTTTGGCATTCTGGTGTAGTGACTGTTCAAGGCCAGCTCGTCCCTAGCAGTCCTCTCAGGGTCATGGAACATGTGATGCCGTTTCTCAGTGACTCCTCAGGAATCTGACACAACATCAGCAGCTGTTCATGTGCACTTCCTATTTCTGTCCTGCTTCTTTCAGTTTCTCTATTTGTGTTTTCCCCTTTTTTGGCTGCTGTTCTCTGACACTATTGTTTTTCTGTTGTCTTTGCGTTTGACTTTCAAATCCTTCACTGCCACCTCACAATTATTACCACACAATAGATGAGCTGTATGCCCAGAAACTGAAGTACAAGGCCATCAGCGAGGAGCTGGACCACGCCCTCAACGACATGACCTCCATGTAATTCACCATATGCTTGTTTTTGTGTTGTGCCTTAGAGCTCAACCCCACTAACCACTGTTACCAATGTACAATAGCTCCCTCTTGTGGCATGTTTGAGTGCAGTGATTTGTATTTGGCCAAATTGTAGACGGGCTGACTTCAACAACAAATTCTCCTTTCCTGCTGGTCTAACCTTGTGTGTGTGTGTGTGTGTGTGTGTGTGTGTGTGTGTCTGTGTGTGTGTCTGTGTGTCTGTCTGTGTGTCTGTGTGTGTCTGTCTGTCTGTCTGTCTGTCTGTGAGAACTTAAGGTGTTTTGGATATATTTTGACTTGCTTCTTAGGCTAGGTTTCTTTTCGTTGCCTACTAACCACACTTCATAGTAACATTGTTCTCTCACCCTCCCGATAGACTGCCACTTTGTTCTTAAGATTCACTTTCTCTAGCTTTTTTTTCTCATTTCTGTATCCTTTTTTCCTTCTTTGTTGTGTGTGACATTTATCTTCCATTCCTCCTTTTTATATCTCCAACACTTTTGTTGTCTCCTTTTTTTTCACAGCTAAATTTTTACACCCCTCACCTCAGAAGCTGGTTGAACGTCATCATCTCTCTCCTGTGCAGCGCAGCCCGACTTTCTGTCTCTGTATTTCCTTACTGCCCCGTCACTTCTGCACACTGGGCTGTCGCTGCCGCCATCCATTTGTTCATCTCTCATACAGACTTTTGAGCCGTATTGCTTTGTTTAAAATAAACATTCTTCCATCTATGCCAGCCCTTCCCCCTTTCTCCTGCAATGTTTCTTCATTTCCATTTGTCCTATCTTTTTTTTTTGTCTTATGTCTTTTTAATTTGTTTTGTTGAGTAGCTTTTGAATAAACTCTTAAGGCTCCCCTCCCATTCACTGTTCCTTTTTCTGTTGAGAGGACAGATTTGTTATAATGGCAGTATTAGGGTGTTAATTCTCTTATTTTTTAACCGTCTAGTGATCACGGGAAATACAACAGGTGTCCTCTGTTGTCCTTTCAAATTAGAAGAATATGGTAAAATAAGCAGCTGTTGTGATAGGTTACCCGCTTTGATAGACAGTTTATTCGGCCATTTGTGCAGCTGCTTTATGTTTTGTAATTGAAAGTTTCACAAGCTAATAGCTTGAGCACACTTTGGTAGCTAAAATGATGAACTGCGTCACCAGAGACACTGACTCAAACCTCTTAACGGTGATCTTTAGTGGCTCATCCTCCCTGAAAGATTCAATGTGTAGGATTTGGATGGATATATTGGCAGCAATGGACTATAAAATGCGTTTGTTTTTTGTGTATAATCACCTAGAGATAGGAATATTATTGCTTTATTTACCTTGGAATGAGCTGTTTATATCTACATAGGGCCACTATGTTTCTACCGTAGCCCAAAATTGAACAAAGCAAACAACGGCTCTAGATAGGGCAGTTTGCATTTTCATGTCAGCCACCGTAGTTAGTAGCCTTTCCATGATGAGTGTTGAAAAAACACTTGATTTTTAAAACGGTGAAACTGCTTGACTCAGTGTGTTTACGGGTCCATTTATTTCGTAAAGGAAGAGGCTCACAACCCTCCTGAACATCCTAATCTTAAATTATCAAAGAAAGGTGAACACACATTATTAGGTGCTGGGCTAACAGCCTGTCTGCCATGTCAAACTGCATCAGAGAAAACACAGTTTTTTAATGTGAAAAAGTAGTAAAAACCTCCTGAACAATCAACACCAAAGGAATTCTAACCAGGAGTTGACGCTGGGCTCATGGGAGAAGTTTCAGCTGGTTGCAATCTGCAGTTCTCTCCACTAGATGCCACGAAATCTCTCACACTGCTTCATTAAAGAACGGAAGCTCCATTTTAATTTTGGCTATACCTCCTTTGAAATTAATTTTAGCTTTGCAGTTTCCAGAATGATTAGCGTAACCTCAGTCGCTACGCAGAAAGTCGTTGTCTCTGAGTCCGGATTATGAATTGGTCATTTACGTATAGTCTTATCTTCAGGCTGTCCTTCATATCAGGGGAACAGAACAGTGATTTCAGTAAAGGCTACCGCAAGCTCAAAAGCAACCAAAAGAATAATTAGTAGGCGATGTTGCCATGGTAACCAGGAAAGCAGGTTGATGACCACTTGTAAGACCTTTTGGAAATGTAAATGAAAGAAAAATGGAGTAAGTTATTGCTTTAGTTTGGCGTCCATGAGATCAGCAGTTCAACAGCTTGAGTACAAAGTTGACGCTTCTGTGATTCACTTTAAAGCAGCACTAACTCTTTTTGTCTTTTGTACTAACCTGCCTTCTGTCTCTTTCCCTTTTCTCTTTACCTGCTTTCTGACTGTCAAGACCATCTATACAAGCAGCTTGAGAAAAACCGCCTTCTGACCAATGAACTGAGAGTAGCCTTAAACGAGGCCTAAGCTGGAAAGGGCTCTCGTACGCTTCCATTCTTCTGAATCTCAAATGTCCAGGCATATTGTCTAATGCTGTGATATAGAAAAAGTATAGACAACAGTGTCTATGACACAAAGCTTAAACCAAGTAATGGTTTCAACAAAATGGGAATACAATGTAAGATTTTCACATTATGCATGCTCCAACTGCAGTTTCAGACGGGAGGTCGGACAGCCTCGCTATATGAAAAGCTGGTGTGTTTACTCAGATATGGACAGGGCTGTAGCACTTCAGTTGAAATCGGCATGCTGCTGTTGCTCATGGGATGAAGGCTGTGAGGTCACCTCTGACCAACAGCTGGAGAAGGCTGAGTGTGCTGCAAGGGGTCCAGAGAATGCGTTGAAAATCCTCGAATCCCTCTCTGTGATGTTATAATTGCTAATGAGTCTTAAAAAAGGACGAGTATGAATCCTTAAAAAGTCTTAAAGGCATTAAATAAATCCATCTAAAAAAAAAAAAAAAAAGTCCTCAATTGGCATAAAAATGTCTTAAATCAATCTTTAAAGAGTGTTAAAAATGCTAAGACATAGGAGAAGGATACTATGAATCATTGAAAATCCTCCCCCCAAAAAAACCAAAAAATGGTAATATCTGTTTTTTAAATAATTTACTCGCCTCTCACATTAATGTCACACAGATCAGGATAGAAGAAGAACCACGCCAAGTTTGACCTTTTAACTTTACCAAAAGAAGTCGTGCTTTATGTTGCATTAACCTTTGGCTGAAATTGTCCCTAACCCTGAGTAATTTGTTCATGTTTTTTTCTCTCAGTGTTGGTTATTGCAAAATTAGTTTTAAATTTAATTAGCAGTGGAATTAAAAATGTCTTAAAAAGTCTTAAATCTAAGTTGCCTTAAGCTGTAGGTTATAAGATGGGAGTCTGAAACCAAACTGCCCTTTATTTCAGTGCTCATGCAGATTTGATTTGCTCTCTTGTTGCTTGTTGGAGTTTTTCTATCTGTAGCATTTCAGTCAGGACACGCCAATGTTTTCACCTTTTTTAAAAAATAAATAATAGATGTAATTTTCTTGATAGACTGCCCCTGATCTCGCAGTGAGTATGAACACGCTGAACAAACCTTCACTTCAGTTGAAATAGAAACACAGGGTGAAGGAGTATATTTTGGTGTGAAGCCACAAGGATGCAGAGCAGACTACTGGGACATTTTGAGGGAATTCACACGCCATATTTATTTATACGAGCTGGCTAGTTGTTAGAGATAGGATAGGTTGTAGTCGTAAATGAAAATGTGCCTGTTTGATAACAGAGTTGTGATCGGACAAACATCATCAGGGGTAGTTGTGGAGGGAAATAACCTGTGAAATATTAATGGGGAGAGTTTCCATAGAGATCTCTAGTTTGGAGTTAAATCGGTGCTCACAGTTCTTTTCTTGAATGACCTGACACTGCTTGAAGAGGATGCTTCGACTTGATACTCTCAGACATGAGCAATGTTTAGAACCATTTCCAAACCGCAGACCTGGCAAAGCACAATTCCTTTGTCCTAAAACCGGCTCACACAGTCTTGACTACAGCCCTGTCTATAGCTTGAGTTTAATATTTACAGTGAGTTGGCTCACACTATCAGAGTAGTAGATATGTGCATACTTAAAGAATGCAAACTGCTGTTATCGAATATATTACGGTGAGTTTTCTCACACTCATATGGTTTTTAACAACATCCAGCACACGTCTAACACTGTTTTCCTGGGCTAGAGCTTTGTCTGTTTTATATTCTGTGCATCTTTGAGCTGTTATGATTTTTAACCGATGCAATACTGTATTAACAGATAAACTCACACAAGCTAAAGAAGAGGGCCTGAGCTTAAAGCAGATGCTGGATCAGACTCTAATGGAGATGGTTAACATTTGACCCAGCTCTGCTCCTCTCCCTGCCTTGACTCATCTGCTCTGAATATGGCTGGCTCCCATATACGGCTGCTGCAGATAACATTGGGCCTTATGTTTGTACGAGTCCTCTGACCTTGTCATCATGAAGAAATGAGCTCTCCAAGGTAGCACACGTGGCTTCGGCGAGCTACAGTTAAACTACACTGTTTTTGTTACACACTGTAATCAGAGGTCAGTTAAAATTCACTGCACATCTTAAATAAGTTTACATGTACATGTTGGGACAATTTGCACTTTCTTTGGGGGAAACGTACAGCACATAATCTTCGTCAGCAAAGCCATAAGTTTAGACATGGTTATATTAAAGGGACTTTTATTATGTGTACATTTGTAAAGTTGCTTGTGTGTCTTTGTTTCTTCTGTATGGTAAACATTTATTCAGTGTCAGTAATGTTGTACACTTGCAGTTTAGCACATTCGCTTAAATGTACTGTTTGAATCAGCAAAGTAAAAACGTGTGCACGCTGTACTCACCTTTCTGTTCATGTAGAGAAACCGTTTTGTTTGATTTTGTCTCTCCCATTTTATCTCGGAAATGTAAAGATCATGAATAAACGGTTGGATCTAGTACAATTTATTTCTAGTCTGGCTTCATTGCAAATATTTCTTTGGTATCTTTATATCTCTATGCCGTCAACAGTTGTGGCTAGAGGCATGATGTTTTTGGGTTGTCTGTTCGTATGCATGAATGTCTGTCTGTCCCTCATCCAATGCTCCTGAATATGATATTACAAGAATGCCTTGAGGGAATTTCTAAAATGTTTTGCAAATGTCCACCAGGACTCGAGGATGAACTAATTAGATTTTGGTGGTCAAAGGTGGTCACTGTGACCTCAAAAAACATGTATTTGGCCATAACTCTAGAATTCATGTGCTAATTTTGAAAACATTTTATTAATGTCTAACAGGATAAAATATTGAAGTGGTGAAATTTTATTTCTAAAAGGTCAAAGATCAACTTCACTGTGAAATGATGTTATATAATACTTTCCTGAGCATTTTTCAACATCATAACTCAGGAACAGAAGGGGAGACATTTGGATGCTAGTTGATGAAACTGAAACTGAACTGATTGTTATAGATTCTTTTTCTTTTTCTCTTTTATTTGCGCAGTAAAAACAAAACAGAACAACAACATTAAAACAGAGGCAGATTGTGCAGGTTAGATACAGAAAAACCCTAGAGGCTTATGAGAGAATCTCACTTTAAAATGGATTATAAAAAAACATGGAATCCTACAATATCAAGAAATAAAAAGAACTGTGCTGCTGGATTAAAAGTGTATGTCAGCATCCTTTTTTAAGAAGTTAGAAGTTAGTTTGCAGCAACATCCGTATTAGGACCTCTGTCATGGCTACATAAGAGTCTGGATCGACAAGGATGTAAACAGTAACTGCAACATGAGTGATTCACGGAGGCATACAACCCCAAGACAGTAATTCTACTTTTAATCTGTAAAGACAAAATAGGGGTGAATGAACGATGTCAAAAGCTAATCATTTATTTAGGCAATGCAAAATAAAGCACTAAACTTTCACAGTGGTATTGTCACTTGTATTTTAAATAAGAGCTATACCATGGTGCTGTGGACAACTTGAACTATAAACTTATTTTTATGCAGATCACCACCAGTGCGGTGAAACCTGACTCTAATGTATCATTAGGCAGTTGTTCCCAGCCTTTTTGTGCTTGTGATGCTTTAACATGAAACAATGTCTACTTATGACCTCTTATCACAGGTTATGGTCTCAGTGTGGACATGATTTGTAACCTGTTAAACCAATAGGGATTCCTCTCTGAAATCATTTATTTTTTTTAAAGAACTTTAAAAGTGCTAAAGAGGTAAATGTTTGAGCATTTTACATTTCACACTGACAATACCACAGATAAACATAACAACAAACAGTTAATCTTGATGGTATAACTGAACATGGTGAAGAAACAAAATGGTCATCCTATTAATAGAAATGAACCTTAACATAAAATTGTTCACCACTGAATGATTCAATCACATTTCCAACAAATTCATAGCAGACACTAGACTTTGAGTTTTATACAAATAATTCTTAATGAACATAAATCATTGTCTGACCGTGAATCCCATATTATCCATTCTGTACTTTCACCTGTTTAATTCCAAAAAAAAAAAAAAAGATATCTGATGATTTACCTACCCGGTTTTTACTTTAACCCAGGTATATATTTAATTCTTACACCCTGGCCAGCCATTAGATATCACTGACAGGGGGAAAAAATCTTCCAAATCGTGTCCTTGATCAGACTCCAACATGGCCAGTGCAGCATAGACCTTTGCACGGGCCTTGAGGGGAAGTCATCTGAACCCTTTGACCCTGATTACACAGTTTCCATAATATACAAACACAGTTCTCCTATAATTCCTAAAATATCGATCAGCAGAAATAGACATAGCGTGTGACAGAGATATGTTCTTTCTTACATTACTACCAGCCAAAACAATGAACAAGAAACTACAGCAGGGGTAAACTAGAAACTGCAGTGGTTCATCCTCGCCGCAGGGGGGCGCTGTGTCACAACGGCAGCAGCGGAAGAACAGCAGAGGTGAAAGTTCACAGCTGGGCAGCCGTGCTGGAAGACTCGACACGACTTGAGAGCAAAATATGGGTGAAAATCAAGATTTTACCGTTTCTATACAAGACAGCAAGGCTGCATACATACTCAGCAATGTTGCAGAAGTGGTTGAGCGAATTCTGACGTTCGTACCAACCAAGTCGCTTCTCCGGATCGCAAGGTATAGTAGAAACATGTTTATGCTAAACAGCTAACTTAGCTAACACTAAGGCTGTCGATTGGAAGTGAAACTACTTCTTAAAAACATTTTGGACAGTTAGAAAGCTAATATGGCAGCCAGAGTATTTTAGGAGTTGTTTTACTCAAAGTGTGTAATTGCGTTCAGCTACCCGGCCCTGTTTCTCTGACAGAAGCTAATAGCTAACTCTGTTGACAAGTTTCTGCGGAGCTAGCTGGTGAAGCCGAGTGTTTGTTTGTGTTTGTCATCAGTGTGTGCAGACTGTGGAGAAACTGTGCGCGCAGAGTGCTGAGGACTCAGCAGCAGCTCACCTGGGTGTCAGCCCGTGGACCGTCCAGCACAGACGCCCATGTCCTCAGCAGCATCCTGGCTGACGAAGTGGAGGTAAAGCACGGGAGACTGTTTAAGACATTAAAAGACCTGAAACGTCACCTGGCGAATGTGTCGGTCAGAGTTGATGTGGAAAATATTGACTAAAATTTGTATTCTAAATAGCCTGACGATAGTATTTGTTTTAAAAATCTGCTTAACTTATTTACTTTGGCTGAGGAGTGCTACTTTATAATATAAAAGTTTCAAAAACAGGTGCTCTTTGGACACAAAAATCACCAAAAAAGCAGGGAGAGGTTAGACTTTTTATTTTTATTTTCTTAATTTTTTGCAGTATGTTATAACCGAAAAATACCAAGGCACACTATTTTGCAAAAGTGTGCCTTGTTATTATTTTTTTTTTAAGTCAATCCACTTCCTCCTCTTTTGGTCATATGCTTACCACACTTGCTCATCTAGAAATGATCTCCCTTGTAGCTCAACGGTAAAAACTGAAAATGAGTTCAGGAGATGACTAAAAAAATGTATTATCATGCATTTATGAATAAAATGACTAATAAGGTGTGGTATATTGTTAGCTAATGTATTTTGTTTTGTGTTTATAAAGTCAAGTGAAAATTAAAGAAAAAAATCTCCCTTAGGTAAACAAAGTAAAAGTTCCTCCCATGCTGACACTTACTTTGCACCTTTTAATAAATGCATTTTATTGGTATTCATTAAAATTAAATACTGGTACAGATAATCAGCAAAATGCCAAATATCAGCCCCAATAATCGGCCAGGCCATTAATCTGTTGACCCCTACTATAAAGTATGTCGTCTGAGGAGTGCTACTTCACATATGTAGGTCTCATAAATAGGCGTTCTTTGGATCCAAGGACAAAAATCAACAAAAAGGAGGAAGGGGTTAGACTTTTTATTGGTTTTGTCAGTAAGTCTTAACCAAAAAATACCAAGGCACACTGTTTTGCAAAAGAGTGCCTGGGTGGTTTTTGGTTATGACTTAAAGACAAAACAAATAACAAGTCTAACCTGTCCCCCCACTTGCTAATCCAGAAATGATCCTTCTTCTAGCTCAACAGTAAAAACCTGAAAATGTGTTCAGGAGTTGATAAAAAAAAAAAAAAAAAATTATTATGCATTTTTAAATAAAATGACGAGTAAGGTGTGGTTTATTGTTGGGTAATGTATTGTGGCCAGATTGCAATTAGCAGAATCTCTAACCCATGTTCTTTTCCTCTGATTTTTTTTTTAGAAAGTGTTCCTCCTGCCCAAAACAGTTCTAGCGTTAGTGGATTGTGAGGCATTCAATGGACAAGCTTATTGCTACAGACAGAATAAAGGTTGGTATGATATTGGTCCTCAGTGCTTTTAGACACTGTTATATTGTGTTTGTTAGAGACAGTATGCCCACTCAGTGCCCATCTTTCTCAAACATAATTGTTCAAATTGTGATAGTGGAAAGTAGTGTTGGAAGCAGTATTCAGTTCCTTTACTTTAGAAAAAGTATTAATACCACACTGTGAAAATAATCCACCAGAAGTAAAAGTCCTGCATCCAAAGCCTTACTGTATTAAAAGTTTGTATTATTGGCAACTTTTACTGAAAGTATGAGAGTTATAGTACTCATTTTGCAATAAAGTGTTCCCTGACAGTGTTTTACTATTATATATGATGCTTGGGATCAATAAGCTGCTGCATTAATGTCTATGTTGCATCATACTGCCGTAGATGGAAGGCTTGGTAAGCTGTGCTAATTTTAATCACTTTATTTATTGTTGGGTAGTTTAATCTATGGCAGTAAGTCATTCTAGAAAAAAATCATATGTTTGTAGCATGGCTGTCACGAAAAACAGCTGTTTTAAGCTTTGTGATGATGCACTTTCATCTGATCCACGATGGTTTTTAAGAGTTTATTGAGCCTAAGAAGCAGGAGAATTTTCTCATTCCACACAAGGGAAACTCTTTAACCTTCAGTTTATCGCAGACACTCACATTCAAAATCAAGATCAATGCTGAATTCCGTTAGACAACCCAAAAGCAGAACTGAGAACTTAGGTCATGCTCATGATCTGTACCTTGTTGGTCAGTTTCATCTTGTGGCGATTGTTCCTGTTTGTCACTGCAGCTTTAGAAGCATGTGTCGTTGTGACACATTAAAATGATTCTGCAGTTATTGTTATGACTGATCACCTGCACTTTTAACACAAATTCCCCTTTAGAGAGGATCATGGCACTTATGTCATTGAAGTTTACTTAAAAACAAGAAAAGATGTGTTGAAGATGTTAGTCATTTTCATAAGTCTTTGTTTTTGTTTTAGTTGCTTTGGCCACCTGCAGTTTAATATATCCTCCACACTAATTATGCCATAAGAGCCTCTTGGCTTTGGACTGACCTGCCTGAGGAGATAAGGCTTACAGAACCAGTGACTTCTTTTAAATCACTTCTTAAAACCCATGTTAATAGACCTGCTTTGATGTGATGTCATCATTTAAAAAAAATCACCTGTCATATTTATGTTTTATTTATTTTATTTCCTTTTTGGTATGATTGTTTGTATTACTCTATGTTGGCATTTTGCATTATTTGTCCTCTTGTGCTAATTTGATCCTAACTCTAACCTAGTTTCGTCTTGCTTTTGTTCTGTAGGGCTGCTTGGCTTTCTGTTGTTCTATTGTCTTCTGTGTATCCCATTTCTGCTTTTGTTAACATGTTTTTTTTTTTTAACCACCCTAAAGCGAAAAGGAGTCGCCACAGTTCAGACATAGTTGAAGAACTGAACCTGCTCTTCCCAAAAGGCTGTGACATCATGGGTGTCTCTACACCAGGCATAGTCTGTAAGTGTTCCTCTTCTCTGACTCTCTTACATTTCCTTATTCATTGAGACGTAGGTCAAATCCGCACCTCACCCTGTGATGAAAGCATGGATAGCCGCATACAGGGAATCATTTAATTCAATACTAAAATTAAATGAGCTTCAAATGTATGCAGGTACAAATATGGGGCCTTAGCATGTTCAAGTACTAAGGTAGAAAAATATGAAAGCTAACCAGGTGTCTCGGGTGTATCAAAGAGGAACAGTTCACCTCAGCATAGAGGCGTACGCATTAATCCCCACCGCTGCTGCCTCGTTGGAAAGCACCAGTGGTGGCTGGCACTTCCCTGCCTCTGCCTCTGATAGATTGCCTAGTCTCCCTGGTGCTGTGCTCCCCATTTCTCCATATAATCACAACCCTGCGGAGATGTGACTCTCCATCAGCCATGTTCTCTTTCCTCAAGATGATGGCTTATCAGGCTCCCGTCGTCTATCAGCTTTAATGGCAGCCTCAGCTGTTTGTGATAACACTCATTTTGTGATATTGCAGCTGTGGGTCACCACAAGGTCACCACGTACATCAAATTCAATTGAATGAAACCTTTATGTAAGGTGGATAAGGTTGAGTCCTTAGATTACTTGTGATAAGTCTGCCATATAGCTGCGGGCACATCTAATTATTTCTGCATGTCGGTAGTGGGGCTGCGCAGTTTTAAAATGATGACTTGTGATACACCTCAGAAAAGTACATCTGCAGAGCTTTATATGAATTTCATAAACTGAAACAGTGGAGGAGTTTGATGAATGAGATACTAATGCGGTGTATATGCTCATTTTGGATACAGTAAAAAGTTTCTGTAATGCACAAATTCAGTTGCACGCCAGCTCAGCAAAAATGTAACGATAACATCTATAAGGTGTACGGTTTTTAGGCCTCTCTCATGATCCTATAAATTTGACAGCACAAAATGTTTTCTCATCTGCACAGTAGCTCATCCGTCTCCTAAATTCTCTCAGCTGAGCACATTTAGAAATGCCTTCAGTGCCGTGTGTTGAAGGTAGTGCAGTCATACCTGGCTGATGTTTCTGATGCTTTTGCTGCTCTTACTGAGGTTACTGAGATTGTAGTTTTGTATCATAAGCAAAGATCAAATTAGGTGTTTTCCAGTTAGTGTTGGTGAGGTTTCACCAGTGACCTGTTCCTCTTGCGGAAGTTTTTCTGTAGCATTGCTAACCTGAGTTTTTTTTTCTTTTCAGTTTTAATTTCAATTTCAGCAACCTATACAATTATATTCACCATCTTGCCTGTAGTTTTGTTTGGTATTTTAGGTGTATCTATATAGGTCATAGATAATTTAGCAAAATAAAAATATAGTTAAAGAATTAAAAAAATAAGAATGCTGTCCTGAGTTTTGAAAAATTGTATCTAACCCAGCGTCAGTCAACTGTGGTTTATTAGCGAGGCTGACATGATTGTGCCTTGAGCTGCAGTTTCTGCCATGGCCACTGGATGCCGCTTCCCAAGTAAATGCCAAAGCCAGACTAAAAAAAACAAAACGAAAAATATGACATCAAAGTCAAACATAGTAATATGATAAAAGTTAACAAGAATCACGGCTCTTCAGAAGATATTAACGCCGTAAAAGAACTGTGTAGACACGTTCCAATAAGTAGGAAAACAGTGGATCCTTAAGCGCCCCTGTAAGCCATGACAGTACGACAGTAAGACAACACTCACAGTACCAGGACACTAAAACTATAGTTAAATGAAAGTCTTCATTATCCATTTTATCATTTACACCTATGCTTTCCTGTTTGACATGTAAAACATTCTTCTTCATGGAAAGTATCACTTTAAGCAGCAGTAGTTGCCTTGGTCCTCCTGTCACGTCTGGTTTGATCTGCTTCGGTCAAATTAAAATGTTCTGGTTCCAAGATGGCAGCAACAGTAAAGCAACAGTACTGTCTGGAAACTAGAGTGATGCCTCAGACATTTTGTCTGCTTTCTGTGGTTGTAACTAACACTAGAAGCAATAACCAATAGCGATTGCTTCAAGTGTAATAAATTAAAAAAAAAGTAAGTATAAAAAAAACAAACCAAACAAAGGTCACATCCTCCCTGCAGCGATAACTCAACTAGTTGTCAAAACAGTTAATGTAAACTCTGGAAACGTGTGGTTACCTTAAACAGTTAACCTGATTTCAGTATTTCGAGTGTTTAGTTTTTAATCTGCATACTTAGTAGTTCTGACAAGATTCGGCATGTTGTCTCTAAGTAATATAATTTAGCTATAGGGGTTGATTTCAGTGATCGATACAATGTCAGCCACAGAGGAGGAACTCCCCGGTGAAATAAATTGCTGGAATGATTCCTCAGACTCACTGGCCTCAGTGACAAATGATGTGTGTAAGTAACTGCATATAACTCAATATTATGTCTGCTCCTCTGTGCAGTGACTCCCAGCGGCTCTTGCTCCAGCCTTCCTCAGGAGTACCAGGAGGGGGAGGCTGGCTTTGCAATCATGCTCCCCAGCATCGAAGGTGTACACGTCAAGCCCTTTCATTTTTGCAAGAAGTCCATCTCCCCAGCAGCCCTGAAAGAAGCAGGTGAGTGTAGGCTCGTTACAACGATCCAACAGGCTTTCCGCAGAGCTTTAAGAACTCTTAAAAGGCATCGAAAATGAGGCCTAAATTAGCATTAAAAAGTCTTCAGTCAATCTTTCGAAAGTCTTAAAAATGCTTAGACATTTAAGGTAGGATTGTTTTTTCTGACATGGCATGGCAAAAGCTTAAAATAATGTTTAACTACAGTTTTTTTTTACAGAATGTGTCTTGCGTTAGCATCACCAAAAACTGATGTTTTGTTTTCCAATGAATATTTGAAAAATAAAATAAAATTCCCCCCAACATTAAGTAATTGATGTCAGTACATGTTCTTTTACTGTCAGTATTGGCGTCTGTAAAATTGTTCCTAAATTTCAGTTCATCAGAAAAGTTTTAAAGTCTTAAATCACTCCTTAAGATCTAGGAACCCTGATTCACTAATCCAAAAAAAGAGAAATGAGAAACTTGTAAAACCTTCCAGATATTGTTTTTGCATTGCATTTTTGTTTGTTGTACTTTCTGCACAGGTCTAATTGACAACCCAGAGCTGCGTGTGGTACTGATGTTTGTCTATGAGGCATATAAGTCTGGAGGAGCGCGGTTCCTCAGCCAAATACTGGATCCACTGGCCAAGAGCAAAGCTCTTATTGCTGGAGGGCTGGTAGAAAGTGTCTTCTCTCCTCGCAGATACTGGTGAGTTAATGTCCTTCGCAACAATTCCTGGTTATTTCTTACCTTTTCGGGAAAGAATAATGCTTTGATACAAAAATAACAATTGCAAATGATTACCTGTTCAAACACTGTGAGGCCTCCTCAAACATAGTTTGACTGAAGAGCTTTCCATATGTGCTGGATAATCTCCCCTCATTTTAGATTATGTGTTTCTCTGTCACTTAATACCACTTATGGAACTGTCAACAGAATTTAATTGTATTTGTAGCTCAAAATGACCACTTTAACACTTGCAGAGTTAAATTAGCAGCGGCGTCTTCCACTGCCTTCTCTTTGCAATATTCACAGTGTCCCTCTCCCATCATTTCTCACTCTGTAGCTGTAGCCAGGGTGCATATGGTGTGGTGGGCCTGACCCTGAGTGGCCCTAAGGTGCAGGGAGCATCTGTGCTCTTGGATCAAGACATCAGCAACCCAAAGGCGGCTGAAGCCACAATCCGGCGGCTAAAGGCAGCCAAAATTCCTGAGCGAAACACCCTCGGTTTCATGTTTGCCTGCGTGGGGAGAGGCCAGAACTACTACAACAACCAGGCCAATGTAGAGGCAGACGCCTTCCACAAGGTGTTCCCCAACACTCCGCTCTTCGGCCTGTTCGGTAACGGTGAGATTGGCTGCGACCGAATCGTTAAAGACGACTACACGCTGTGCGACACTGACACAGACGGTCTGCAGCACGAGTACACTACAGTCATGACCCTGGTTCATTTAGGCTGACTGACTGACCCACAGTGACAATGGACAAACTGAAGAAAAAGACGACCCATCATACCCCTGTTTGCAACAGCATTTGGGAACAACAAACATTTTGTACATAGTGTTACTCACATTACGACTCCGGATATTGCTGTCATCATTTCTGCTCATGAAGCAGGAAAATGATCTCTTTGGCCATCAGTGTAATGGCATCATTTGGGAAATTGTGTCCCTCGGAGACTGTGTGTGTAAACACAGCTTCGTATTATAACTAGTGTGTTTCACTAAGTTCAGATATAAAAAGATAAACCTCTTTTAGTATTCAAATGTGACAGAATACGCTTGTAAAATATACCTGTATATATTTTTTTTTCCAAATTTCGCACACATTTAAGGCATATCTCACCCTCTCACGTCAACCTTGTGGAGTTTTTCCTTTACAGGTGAGTAAAAATATACACTTGTGTATCCAGAAAGCTATTGTAATAGTTGATTCAGCGCAGGCACTTTTTATTCGTGTAAGTAAGAGGAGTGTGGCCCCTCTTTCACACAATCAAGAAAATCTTGATTTAAATGCTCTTCCTTGTTACATAGGTTTTACACTTATGGTTTTTTCACTTTGTTTTACCGATGGAAAGCAGAAATGTTAGCCTACAATTTAATACTCTTTGGTAAGATATCTGTCCACCATGATTCAGTTGGGCACAGAGGAATCAGGCAGAATCTTACAGTGCCTATTATTTTGTCGGCAGGTCTGGTCATATCTCTCACTACCTTCGTCCAAATGCAAATAGTTGGGCTTAATTTTTACGTCATCTCCTCCTCCTGCAGCTTTACAGAAAAAAAACATCCTAAAACAGAAAAGAGAGCGGGGCAGAATGGCTCCCCTGTTGGCTGTGTAAGTAACATTGAGCAGAAAAAAAGTCTCAATTTTATGTCATTTTAGTCCTGGTTCTTCTACATTTTAAACTTAAGGCAACATTAACACAAGCTTACAAGACTTTTAAATTTTTTTCTACTACATAAAATATATCAGTAAATACCCACTCATGAACTTTGAAGCTTTAATGTGTCTTAAAAAAGACGGTTGCTAACAAGTGGCTAAGTTTGACTACAGGGCGCAATCACGCCGAGCAGTGCTGAGTACGGCTTTACAGCCGTGTAGCAGTGGCAGCACGGCCACAGTGTAGCCTTGTTCGTTTTAGCCCAGTAATGTCTTTTTGCTTTGGCTTCAAAAATCCTGAAAGTGGTCTTCATTTGCTGTAAGTATAGGAAATGTGTCTTTACCACTTATTTTCTGCAATGATCAAGAATCAAATGGAAATATCTCATAGGTTTTTCAGTAAGGGAACCAGGGTGACATCACCTTCCAGGTTGGTCTACAGAAAAAGCGTTATCCCTGGGATAATCTATGTTGAGCTTCCATTTATCTATAAAAGCTGCAGCAGTGATTGCTGCAATAATGGGTGATTTCTAGAAAAAATCCAATATTTAACTTTTTAGCAAAAATGATTCCTCATTTTGTATCATAATACACACACCTGCCCTTATAGCTTTTGAAGAGGCAATGAAATGCATTTTGTGTTAGTGTTTATGGCTTACTGATCAAAGGTGTTTGTTTTTGCAGTTTTCTACATGTGCCAAATCATATCTGCTCTATTCATTCCCTCAATAAATTTAATTCAATAAATAGATATGTCCTTATCCCCCCAGCCCTCCAACCCACCCCATTTATTCATTTATTTCTTAAACTCCACAGTTACAACAGTATCTTCAGAGCCGGTCCCTGGCCACACTGGGCGTTACGCATCCTTCCTCGGTTGTAACTACAGGCCTACTACTGTTAATTCAAACCACAATTCCTTATTTACGCACACCCTGAAATGTGAGCCTCAGCCTATAACATCTCCAGCAGCCCACGTCCAGGCGTGTTTGAATAAAGGAAGAGACGCTTGAGATTGATTGATGTGCGCTTTAACCATCGACTGGCTAATCCCGATGAATGACAAACGGTTAAGCCAATTGCTGTAACGGTAATTTATATTCCCATAGTATCTTTATTTTGGGAAACCGTAAAAAACCCGCTCATGACACGGAGAGGGACGACCTACCAGGCGTAAAGCTAATAAAATCATCTGTGGCGATAATCCGCTCTCAAATTGGCCTCAATCGGGAACTGAGAAAATCTACTCGCAGGCTCTTTCTTTCTCTCTCTCTCTCTTTCTCTCGCTCTCTCTCTCTCTCGCTCTCTCTCTCTCTCTCTCTCTCACACACACACACACACACACACACACACACACACACACACACACACACACACACACACGTCCACCCCAACATTTTTAGACTGCTATGTCGTGACCGGAGCGATGCAAATGTCACACGATTCATTGGCTACTGTCAGTCTCCGGCACGAAAACGTCAATGTTTTGATGGCGTTTGGATGAAATTGGCCCGGCCGCTGCTGTGTGGACGAGGGGGTCTGTAGAGAGCCGAGGTTTCGTCGGGCTCGCTTCAGCACCTGGACAGCTCCTCTCGCAGGGTTCCCCGCTGCGCTCGCCGGGGAAACCCTCGGCTGAGGAGCGGGACCTGGATCTGGAGCCCCCCTCAACGCTCCATGCCAGGAGGAGATCGCACTTAAAGGCTCGTAATTTGACCAGAATCAGATGCTAATATGATCTTGCCGATTGACGATGCTTCTTGCATTTGAGCTTCAGCCTCTCTTTGGTTTTGCACTGAAATCTAAGCAGCGCAAGTGGGAGCAGCGGAAGCAGCAGCAGCGGCGGTGGTGGTGGTGGTGGTGGTGGTGCTCGTCCAATGCAAAAGTGCTAAGGATAGCTGCAGCCTACACACACTGCGAGCCTGCTGCTGCTTCACTTACTCTGATCACCACCGAGGGAGACATTACTATCAGCAAGGGGGCAACGGGAGGCACGATTACCCGTCAACAATGTAAATCTCACACAGGTAGGTCCCTTTGCTGCAAATTAATAATTCATGCATGTATAGCGAGGAGCTCTCGGTCGTTGTGTGTAGAACTCTCATTTAGTTTGAATCTGATATCAGCGAGTAAATCAGTTTGATCACAGGTGCATGCACGACACTGATGGCAGGAACTGAAAAGTCTTGACGTACATCCAATTCTGTAGAATGCCAAATGTTTGATCCCAGAACTGTAAGCAGCTTTAGGGGTGTGATTACAAGTTTACATTTGCAAAAGTTCCTTTATATTTGGGGTTACAAGTCTTTTGGTGAGTAGGTGGAGCACAGTCCATCTATTGTTAATGTCTTACATTTTTATTGCATTCAACTTTTTCAAAAACATTTGTGACCTAAAAAGCTGCAAGGCTAGGCTTTCTGTTAATGACATTATCTGTTGTCACTTAACATACCGGAGGACAAGCCTTTGCACAGATTTCCTCATGGCTTGTGAAGCTTGTAAGTTCCACCAATTTTAACCTAAAATTGATAAACAGCTCATAGGATGCAGTTAAGAGGAGCTTCTCATGGCTAAAAACCAAAACACTTAAATACAATTTCATTGAATGTATCTGACGGGGTTGGGAAATAAGTTTTTTGCGCACCTGTGGGTAGTGGGCTGTAACATTGACCAGCCTCTTACTATTGTTTATGTTTTTGGCTGGTGAGCAAATCTAGCAGCAACTTGCATGTTTTACCTGCAGAAGTTTTGATGTTACAATTTAGAAAGTCAGAGTTTTGATTGATTTTGAAGTGCAGATAACAGACCTAAAACTATCTTTCGGGATCTCTGACCACTTTGGCTACTGAATTAGAAGTTGCCAGCCACCCATTATTAATCCCGTTTGTAGCATTATCTGTATTTCACTTGCAATAATGACCGTCTTCTTCCCAGGTTCAACATGAAAGCAGTGTCTATCAGGTGAAAAGGTGAACTGCTGCACTAAAACAGACAGAACTGAGAACTGGAAACCTTGTGACAACCATCTCCTCATCTCTCCTCTCTCCATCAGATAGCATCATGGCAAATGCTGAGTGAGTGCAGTCCACTTTTTCTCGTCTTTCCAGCTCTCATATTCCAAACCAGCATTAAGAAACTTCTTTTCCCGTGTATGGCAAAAAGGGTCAAAGTGTAAATATATAGTTAAATGTCAGAGTTGCAGAATTGGTAATAGAGAGCGACTGTGAGACATCGACGACATTCTTATGAATTTCTTTCTCTTTATTTCACATTACACTTGATCTCAACTTTTCTTCTCTCCTCACTGTTTCCCAGGTTTCTGTGCCTCCCCTTTCTACAATAATGACCTTTATTCACTCACACAATGCTACCGTTGAGGTGTCTTACCCACATCACTCTGAATGCTAAACACACGCATACTGAGATGCAGAAACACACCTGCACAATGCTGATTACAGAGTGGCCATTCTGCAGCTGTAAACACAGGTCACTATGTTAATCATCTCTGCAAAACGACACAAGGCTATATTGATTATTATCATCCGTGATTATTACAAATTAACACATTTTTGCAACAACTCCTTTCCACCTCCAGTTTTCTCCCAGCTTTCCATTTTTAAACTGTGCTCTCCAAGTGCGTAGTGAGAACAGCTGATGCATTACTAAGGGAACGTGCTGCCTGTGTGTATGTTTGTGTGAGTGTGTGTGTGAAGACAAAGTAAGAGGTAAGGGAGAACACTGAAAATCATTATTCTCTGTTAAGTCATGATTCTGCTGGCGTAGCATGACTCTCTAATTTGTCTCATCTTAACTAGCTGCATTTATTCTCTTGACCTAGATGAATAGCCCTAAATCATTGCTCCATTTGTGCCTTTATAAGAGAAGAACCAGTTCCGCTCGTGGTCCCATACAGAGCTCAGCTCAGCGGGTCTCAGTGGCAATGTCATATCATGCTGTGTTTAAGGTGAAATGCATCCTAAAACAGATGACTATAGCTCGCAGTCACTTTTGACAGTCCGGAAAGAAGCTTTTACTCTTGAAGACTGATGATTTGTTGTTAAAATACAGTATAAATAACAATGAAACAGTCTTTAATGAGGTACAATTAATTTCCTCTTTTAATTTTTCAGCCATATGTGCAAAAGTGTTTTTACCTTGGTGCCGTTTATAGTGAAGAATTAGATAGCCAGTCTGTACATCATTAATGCTTAGTGATTATGAGGGAAACAAACCTTTGTTTTACACAAATTAGTGCTTGATTCTATAAAAAGGATCTGACATATGCTCGTCAACATGAATATATATTGAAATTCAAAAGGACAAGCAAATAACTGGCAAAGTGTCAAGTCAGTCTCTTATTTTCAGTGCAAATACTCAGATGTTTTATTTAAATGTACTAAATTAATTAAATAAATTAAGTAAATACTAAGGCTATTAATTTACAGAAGGATTATCAACAATTATCAGGAAAATTTAATTAAAATATCAAAACCCCTATGACTGATTAATTAATTTTCTGTGATATTATTTGATTGTTAACACTGATGCATCAGTGTGTAAGCATCCCTTTACTCTTGCAACTCTCTGAGGAGCTATTTAAAAAAAAACCCCAAAAAAAAAATATAAATATAAACATATATAAATAAATAAAGAAATGTTGGGTTGTTTAGTGTAGTGGTTCCCAACATAGGGGTTGCGGCACCCTCCAAAGGCTCACAAAATAAATCTGAGGGGTCGTGACGATTAAATGGGGCTATGGGGCTCTGCAACAAAAAATGGTGTTCAATATTCTAACTTTATTTATATATATATATATATATATTTGTTTTTGATATCCCAGGACTGTTTTTTTCTAGGGGTCACAATTCAAAAAGGCCTAGAGCCACTGGTTTAGTCTTTGTGTTTTACAAGCTCATCATGTGTTTTTTTAAAAATTATTATTATTTTTAACCTAAAATCGCAATCTGAAAAGTAACTACAGATGTCAAGTAATTTTTTTTTTTGAAAACTCTGAAATACAGCAAAGAAAAAAAAAGACAGTGGCAGAAATGGGAAATTTGGAAATGTACTACATCAAAATTTCCCTGTTCTCCAACTCTACAAAATTGTACCCCCACTGCTTGGTTTTAGCTGACCAATTCTATCTTTTGGCCCCCTAATGATGTCCAAGATATGTGACTGGACTGCTTTCAGAAACAATGTTATCATCAATACCAATACAACCAGTCTAACTTCATGGGATTATTGTATACAGTGGACTTTATTTAAGGGTGGAGTTTTCCTGAAGATTCTGAAGGGTCCTCTGCGCTGGTCGAGACCATTCATCTTTCCCCCTCATGTCGCTGTTTATCCTGTTGTTTATTCAGTGCCAGTGGGAGGGTGGAGAGGTTGGATGGCCCGGCCAGTTTTGTTCAGAGGGTGGGAGTTGACAAGCACATGGTATCTTTCTGCCTTTCAGGAGAAATGCTCACTACAAGTAGCCCAATATTCTGCCTAATTGGCTCTTTTCGTACACTGTCATAATGTACGCCGTTAGTTAGCTATGTATAATAACAAATGTTGGTTAGGAGATCTCGGTGATGTGTATTAGGCCAGATCTGTTTTTAAAAAGGGAACCATTGATTTTAAACATTTAGCCTCATATGTTTCCTAATTATTGTTATGCACTGACTGAGGAAAAATATGTGACCTGTTTCTTGACAAAAAAGTATTTGTTTTAAGCCAAATCATGCTGTTATTATCTACACCTAACCATGTAGTCCCTGCAACTAAATCTAATGAAAGTGACAGTGAAATTTAACTACACTGCAGGTCAGTGGGCATTTAATGTGCTGATAAGTGGTAGGTGTAGCAGGAACCTTTGAACCCATGTCTGTGATGCTGATAAACACTAAACAATATTCATTTAACCAAGTAATAACATTAGAAATGGTTACATTTAGAGCCATCCTTGCCTGACTTTTCTTCCTGAACACCTATATCATTACACATATATCACATGAACACATATATCTTGCACCATATATCATCATAATGTTGTCATTTTCAAAGTAGTCAGTCTTATCTGTGGAAAAAGTCTCCCTCCAGTAAATTGCCCCTGGGAATGCCATCATAATTAGAATTATTCACCTTTTTTTTACTGAATTAAATGTTCACAATTTTATAAGATAACAGCTGTTGTTATTAATGCTGCATACCGCTCTAGATGCAACAGGGAACACCTCAAATACTGATGTACAGAACAAACTTTGTGTCTACTATGTTTCCCCAATGCAAAATTACAGTGAAGAAGAAACAAGTCAGTCAGTTAAGTCAGTTTCAAAAGTACACAGAAATCTGTCTTTTCACTCATTAAGTCTTTCAAGATCTGTATTCCCCGAAGTATCTGCAGAAATTAAAATAATCTATTATTGAAAACTGACACAGTATAAAAAGGTCCACGGACCTCTCCATTATGGAGAAGGCTTATGTACATCTGCTGTCTTAGTCCCGCCCCACGAGGGTCTCTGTGTCTCCTGTGTCTTATAGAGCTTGTATCTGTAAAGGTCAGATAAGAGACTGGTCACACCAGGGCCAGAACAGTCCATTGTGCAGTCCACCAATTCATCATAGTTTAATCTGTAATATTATTAATGAGCTAATGTGCCTGGCAGACTTCATTAATATCCACCGGCATGAAATTACAAAAGTTTCTCTGGAAGTTGAATTGGGTGTTCTAAGAAATTACCTGAAGCAATTTGTAAATGCTGTAGAAGTGACAGGTGTTTTGTTCTACAACATGAACACCATGTTAAGCACCAAGTTATATTTTCTAAGCTAGTGCTTTGAAAAAACTGGTGGGTGAATAAACTGGGGTGTATGTTGACCAAAATGTAAGAAAGGTGAGGTGAGGTTTTTCTTTCTGCTGGTATAACTGTTTTTGCATTGTTTAATCGGGGTGCCGGTAAAGTCCTGTAGGTGAAAACTGAGGGTCTTTCTTTTACCTCATCTTCATCTTTATGTTGTATGTAAGTCAGCAGCAAAGATAAACATCACTCACTATCCTGACTTTCTTAACAGCAAGAAAGAGACATTTATTTAGTTCATGGTGCTAAAACAAACATGCAAGTGTGAAATGTCTATATGTTGTAGTCGCTAAGACAATTCTTACAGTTAGACATTGAGTCTAACTATAAGTTAGGAGTTATAGAATTGTTTGCAGTGTTGGCCACACACTTATATGCGACGAGTCTGTAACACTAATACATAATGATGCCCAGCTTCTCCAAAGTTCTCCACAGCAGCTGGTGGGAGCAGAGAACATCTGCTTTGTGTTTGTATGTTCTGGCCAAGTTTTGGGTGTGTTTTAGATCCTCAGGCGGTTGTGGTCAGACAGCCTAATCTAACGCGTGCATGTTGATCTTGTAGTCAACTGAGGCCTTGGAGTGTGGCTCAGGATAAAACATGCCGGGATAGAGATACATTTTCTTCACTCCCACAGAAAGTGTATTTCAAAGCTGCCATTGGTCTTTTCAAGGGAAGGTGATATTCAGTGTAAAACGTATGTTTGATGTAATCTTTGGAAATAATGGCTCATATAGATTTTGTTTTCTTGATAGATACATATATTTACAATATATGTCAAAATGTAAAAACATAAAATGTCAGATTTTTATGGTCTGTTTTCAAACGTTACTATTTCACGGTACAATTTTCAGCTGCACAAGAATATATACAACCTGACATATCCAGTATCTAATGATATTATACAGAGAACAGCAGATCTTATTTTCATAAAGATTCATAATAATTCATAATTTTCAAAACAAGTTTAGGTGGACTTCAGGATTCATGAACAGTGTCCTATGAAAGTTTAACCCTTTGAAACCTGGATAAATTTACTTGATTTGTATCAAAAACATAGGAAATGACCCAGAAATAAGCAAGAAATATTTTTAATAAATATTTTTTAAAAAAAGACAATTACCTGAAAATTAAAAAAGAAAAACAAATAAATTAGTAAAAAAAGAAAAAGGAAAAAAAGGAGAAAATGACCTGTAAAAAATGCCTTAATACTATAATAATTCTATTTGCTAGACATTTCTTGCCAAGACGCTCATTTCTGTTTTTGTTTTTGAAATGAATGCAACACAAGAAAAGTGATGTTAATCCAGGTTTCTAAGGGTTAAAAAGGCTATAAAATTACTGAGTTCACTTTAAAGCACTTTGAAACCAAATTAATTCAGCAGCATGGGTCGACCCTCTCACATTGACAAATGTGACAGATCAAATGTGTCAAGTATTGCAGAAAGTTCTGTGGCATTTTTCTCACAGACAATCTTCACGTGTTTATAGAAATCACCCGTAATGACTACACAGTCATATTCTGTGCAAATAATTGAAAGCATCTCAGTAAAATCAAAAAGAAAATTTGGAAAGTATTTTGGTGGCCTGTAAATAACTGTATATGAGATACATGAAGAGAATTTCACTTCCATTTTAAATTACATATATTCAAAAGATAAAAACTTACCAAAAAACAGCTTCCTACAAAGAAATCTGTCCCTGAAAAGAGCGCAGACACCACCTCCTATTTTGTTCTGTCCTGGTTCAAACTCTAATCTAAAATTTGGTTGGGTGGATTCAATAAGAGCAGCATTTCTGTTTTTGTTGTCCAACCAAATCTCAGTTAAAAACATAAAATCAAGCTTATAAGAGGTTATAAAATCATTGATTAAAAGTGATTTATTACCCAAGGATCTGATATTAAGTACTGCTTGTTTCAAGTTTGTTGAAACAGGGCCTGAGATACTCTGCTGACAGGGAATTTGAATCAGATTTTTAGGATTGGATGATCTTACAGTCACCCTTTTATCTATTCTTTGCCTTGAGACTGGACTGATTGTATTTGGGGTGTTTATTCTCTCCCCGGGCCTCAGATTGCTAAAGGACAGTAATAATGAGGAACAGTTCTGGAACAACAGAGGCCCAGGGTGTCCCAGTGGCTACACATAGTGATAGCAGATGACCTTGTGCTGTGTTAGGCCTTAATAGCCAATAGTCTGGGTGCAGGCCGAGGGGGCCAAGGTGGCCCACTGCTGGGGGGTTTGAGGAGGGAAGGGGCGGGCACCCGGGGGCCTTTGGGGGGCATTTCAGCTGGGTGGGTGTTTGTGGGTGGTGTATGGGTGATGGCAGTGCTTGAGATCTGGCCATACTGGGGGTGAGTGGGATCATTGTAATCCCAGACTTTACCAAGTCCTCCATCTGGTTTGTGAACCTGAGAGGTGAGACAGGGGAAGGAAAGGATATCAGGGAATCAGAGCAGAGTAAGGATACAGGTGGGGGGTCCGGGGCTGGGGCAGAGGTGGTGATGAAGGGGAATCCACAGGGAAGCAGTGTCAGTGATGTCATTTGGGGGCTGGCTCTCCTTCTGCAGGGGAGACTATGGAGAGGAGGCCAGGTAGGGTTTTGGTTCCTCAGACAGTGGAGGAGATTGTCTGTCAGTCGGATCAGTCCACATCCATTTAGGTGGTAGCCCATTCGATTGAAGAGCTCTACCCATTCCCAAAACAATGAAAGTCAGGTATTCAAAGCAAGGAGGCAAAAGAACTTAATGATCCTTCTGTCAATCGTTGGGAGAGGCCCACTTATGAATGAGTGAACTTTCAGTGTGTCGAGCCTGTTAAAAAGTTTTTAAAAATCCTTTTTTAAAAATTCAGATTCTCCTCTCCTGGTGTCAATGGCTCCCACATGCACGATGACCTGTTTGATTCCAGGGTGGTTTGACAGCTCCTGGGAGAGAAGTCCAGTTATGTCACTAGCCTCAGCACTTGGATAGCTGCATGTGATGATCCTCTCATTGTTTACAACACTGATAGCACCGTCTCCCACAAGCAGGATATCTCTCGCCCTCACCTCTGGCACTGATTCTTTTTCCTGGAGTGCCTTGTGCCTCTTCTTCTGTATGCCACGGCAAATTTCACGTTTCTCCTTGTGAATCTGATCATTTTTAATTCCCTGCTTCCCATTTATAAAATAGCTCTCTGGCTCGCTCACAGTTAGTTCAGACAGTGGCTGATATTTGTTTCTTAGCTATATGCCTGGAGATGCTGTAATTCTTCCTGTGATACCAGCGTTTGTTTTTCTGATTCTGTTCTGTTTTGGCTTAGCACCAAGTGTATGCCAGGCAGCAGTGGTATCAGTCTGTTTGGGTCCTTTTTTTTTTGTTTTACGATTATTGTTTTTGCATTTTTTCTGTTCTTAGATAGGACAGAAGATTAATAGTGTGAAAGGGGGAGAGAGAGGGGATGACATGCCTTCATATACGGGGAGCCTGCTTTATCCTCCAAACCACCGGACGCTCCCCCGTTCAGGTCCCATTTTTTTTTTTTTTTTTAAAACTTCTGGGAAAGACACTGTATCATCCAGGTTTAAAATATTAGAGGTAGACTTAGCTGTCTTACCACTGGATATTATGGAGAGTGTCTCATGAAGTCCTCTCTCTAAACTTTTACCTCTTCAAGTGTAAAAGTCCTCATCTGTAGCACAGCGATTTCCTCTAAATATTTCCAACAGTTCTGGCATGATGTGCCTGTTGTTGATTTTACAGGATTCAACACATTCTTGTCACACAGGGTCTGTTCATACTGCAGCTCCAGCTGGTCGGCGCCGTCCCTTGCCATTGCTCTGTGTAAATACACGTAGTTTCTTCTGAAGAAAAAGTAGATAATCCCGATCCAAAAATTTGAAAGATTATCCTCCCAATGATTTCATTGTTGTAGGAAGACTCTTTGAATGTGTTTGAGTTTGTGACAAGAAGGAAAAAAAAGGAAAAAACTAGGAAAAATAAAAGCTTAACAGAGAGCAAGCAAGAAAAGTGTCTGCATTGTAGTGAAGCAGGAAGAAATGTTTATTGCATAAAATTTTGTTTTTATTATTTTATGTAATGTTTTTGGATAATTGTCCAGTAAAGTGTCCAGATTGTGTGAGGGAGCTACATAACATTTGGTTGTAAATTCAGTTGTGGAGGACAAAAAAAGTTAAAATATCTAAAACTTTGAACGGCAATGCATCTGCCATTGCTGTTCTTCTCCGCCGGCCTTTCGTAATTTTACTGTCCTGCTCTCGTCCACTAACATCACATCCATTTTTCCTTTTTCCTTGATACCATCTGAATGCAGCATAATAAGCTACAGCCCTGCTAGTGGCTCTGTTAAGCTGTACCAATGTACAGCTGTACTCTGTGCTAACTGCTAACACCAGCATGCTAACATGCTCGCAATGACAATGCTAACATGCTGATGTCCATTAGATGTAATCTTTACCATGTTCCCCTCCTTTGTTTAGCCAGCGTATTAGGATGCTAACATTTGCTAATAAGCAGACAAAGTCAAATTATTCTTTGTCTCTCCTTGAGGCTGCGTCTAAGTCTGTCTTATTGCACAGAGGTCACAAGGTTCATGAGAGAGACACCTCCAGTTGTCGGAGGAAGAACATTCTTCAGTGCCACTGGCTCATAGTTACTTTCATGACCTTCTGTTTTGGTCAGTAAAGTCCCTTGAGCAACTTTTGTCACATAGTGACCTTTCCTACCTGGCCCACAACTCTACAGTCCACTGTGTACTTTTATCTGCCACCCCCGGGGAATCCTGCTCCCCTGAATATCACTTCTTTCCTGTGGGTGCACTTCTGCACTTGCTGTCTTTTTAGTCTCTCCATAAAATTATGTTATTGAGAATTTTGCAATTGCTACTTTCTGTTAGATAAGAACACAGAAGATACTCAGAAAGGTCATTATTTGTATTAAAACAGCAAAAATGTTGCATTTGTAGTTTTACTTGCATATATACAGAGGAGGGTTTGTCTATGGGTTTTATGTATGGACATTATTTGGATATTAGTGCATTACTAATCTAATATACTAAACGTCACCTTGTATGTTAATGAATTATATCAATATTTTTGCAGCACTTATCAGCTGAACAGCACTATTTTAATGCAGGGAACTATTAAATTCAAATGATCTTTTTCATGATTTTGTTTATTTTGTCTCTTGGGTTTAATTTTATTTCTCATATCAGGAGATCACTTTGTAAATGAGTCTACAGGATCACATTTCCATGCAATATTATTTTAATTTGACAAAAGTAAAATGGATATATATACCGTAAGGGATTACCTCGCTAAACAATCTTAAGTCCCTGCAAGTAGTACAGACTTGCAAAACAAGACATTCATTGAAATATCACAAATATCTCAAAATGCATACCTAACCCTATTGCTTCACGTAGAAAACTTTGCTGAACATTGTACAAATCCATTGGCTGGGTCAGCAGCTTTCCCCGATATCTCAACTGGCAGCCAGGCAGCGCACCAGGTACATTACTGTAAGTTGTGAGCCGGCGGGCTCTGGACAGCTTGTGTCTGTCATGAGCGGTTATGTGTACGGTCCTGATTGTTTGGGAAGAGAGCCAAACCTGCTGCTGTGCTGTAGATGAGAGGTGGTATGGATGAGATCTCGTGTGTGTGTGTGTGTGTGTAGAAGAAGTGTAGAGATGACATCTATCTGACCAACCCGCTGTGGCCTTACGCTGCATACACACAGTCTCAGAGCAGGAATTAAATCTTTTCCAAGTAAAATAAGTGTGGATTGACAACTTCCAGAGTATAACAACGTACTCGTCTATCCTAACATACATTTACTGTAATAAATGATCAATTGGAATTTTTTAGCGCAGCACTGGTTGCAGAGCTAAATTAGTGATAATAAGTGTTGCTAGGAAGGAAAGGGGATGTTGTTTTTACTAAATACCATGTGCCAATTCTTCTTTCGGTTATATATTTTTAAGTAGGTGAGACTTGTAATTTAAATCCCCTGAAAACTTTAAAGTGTATGCATTTAGCTATTACCTTAAATATGCATGATAAAATATGCATTAACCATAGTGCAACGTTGAAAAAAAAAAACTAAACAGACATTGTTGGGTATAATGTATTAAGAGTTTAACAGTCAAAAACTTACAGTAGCTGGCCTTGCATCCTGACAACTGTCGTCCCATATTATGCTCATTTTCAGGCTCATACTTGTAGTTTTGGTTTCTGTTAGAACATGCTTACATGCTTAAAAGTTCTAATCAAATTAATTTCTTCATACAGTCTGCTTAAATATACCTGTATTAACTCTCTTTCTGAGACACTGTTGTAGTGCCTGTCTCTTTAAGCCCCCTCCCAAAAAAGTCCAGTCTGCTCTGATTGGTTAGTATTTCTGGGGGTCTTGCAACCAAAGTCACTGTAGCTCTTTCTATCGCTATACATTGTTTTACTGAAATTGCATTGCTAGACAACAGCTTTGGTCAATGTTTACTTGTTGCCAGCTGATGTCATTCACAGACACTGCAAAACACTGCAACATGAAATACAAATGGACCAATTTAAAATGTGAATGTGTCAGTCTGAAATTATATATTTAATAGTTGTGACATCACAACTTCACACTAGTCCAGATGGCTTGTTTAAAGGCAACATTTCTCTTTGAATTGAGTGCTTTGATACATAGACAGTATTTAGATAGCACCTTTACATGACATGGACTGGTGGCTTTTTATGGGACCTTTAAATCCTGATTGGTGCTCAGAAATAGAGCCCAGCCCACCTCAAACCAGCAGGAAGACAAAACACAAAATACATAAATCTATCAAGCGAAATAAACAACTTTTCGATCTTTAGCAGAATAATTGTTTGTGTGGGCCTGCTTTGCTCATGAGTATAAAGATTTTTAGGGCATATAAAGCAAAATAATGACTGCCAATTGTTGCATCAATTGATCACTTGTAAAGCCTGCTTCAGAACGATCACTTCCTTCATCACAGATGTCCTTACCTCTTTATAACTTGTTTGAGGGTATAAAGCTAACTGAATCTGATGTCCTCTTTTAAGTTTGTTCTTTTTTAACTTTATTTTTAGACTAGCTTTCTTAAATTTACATTTTACAGATTTCCTTACATCTTCTGCCTGCTGTCATTCTCTTATTCTATTCATTTTATTTGTATCCCTCTATGTTTTTTATCTATACCTTACTTACATTTAACAGACAAGCAAGGTTTCTGCTTTTAGAAAAAGAAGGAATATTCTGTTTTGTACTTTAATATCAATTTTTCTACACTCATACAATACATATTGCATTGTCCATGAATCAACAGCATCACAGCCTCTGGTGACTGTTGGTTTCACTATTAGTGGGGCGGCATAGCTCAATATATCATAACAATCATTCATTTTGTGATAAAGGCACCGCATTTGGCAGACATGGTTGCCATGGCCTACATTGTATTTTCATTACATTGTACCGTGAATCAGACAAGACTGTTCTATTATTTTACCAGAGAGAGATACCACAACAATTGTTATTATTGTCATTTAAAGTACATAAGTAACATATAGATAATTATGTAGAATGCTGACATTTTCTTGATGTCAACATTCAGTGGCAGTACATTTACTGAGCATTGTTACATGGCCCATGTTAATATGCAGCTGTTTTCTCCGCTGCTGCAGTTGAATCCAGTTATTACTATAACATGCACAGGCATTTTCATCATTTTGTTGCATTTTCTTTCATTTATTATTGCCTTACACTAACCCCCCTGAGGCAAACTGTGCTTTGTGATAATTGGCTTTATAAATAAGATTGACTGGATAAAACATATTTCACTTTAATGTGTACGTAATCAATATTTGTGGTGTTGAAAAAAATGAACGCAGCAGCTTGGGGTTGGCTAAAGTGCTATATACCAGTAACAGCAGGCAACCATTTTGGAAAATGGTAGCCATGGTCACGAGAACGCCAGTCTGCAGTGGCCCGATATCTAGACTTTTTCTTAATACATTAAGCTATATTTGTACCAAATTTGGTGCTTTTATCACAAAACAACAGTTACAACAATAGGTTAGCTATGCCGCCCCACTATATATAGAAAATGTATCTTCAAACAAATGTAAGGACTTCTTGTCGAGGGAAATAATCCCATCAAATTGGGATGAGGGCAGCAGCTCTTGAGACTAGATTGCAATAACACTTCTTCCTGAAACAAAGGGTTTTTATTAATGAAAAACAAATAAAGCTGCTGTTGTATGGTATACATGCAGAGATGATAAAGTACTCCTGGGGATGGCTACCACCAGTACTTTTTAAAGAAACTTTCACCTTTAACTTACATCTTTATACCAGTATAAAGAATCATCAGTCTGTATTCTGTCTAGGTCTGTCAGTGTAAATGTGTTAACCGGCATGTGATTAAGGTCTGTACATAGTGCTTTAATTTTTTCACATCATGTTTGACATTCCTGTCTTTCAGACTGTACCGGGCTGAGTTTAAAAGCTTGAGCAATAACACTGGTATCATATGAAACTAGAAGACCAGAGGAATCCAGTGGCACCATTTCATGCTAGCTTCTCAGGAAGCTGAATAATGCTCCAAAGTTAGGCTAAATAAGAAAAATGGCATGGTCATTTAGAAGGGGTCCCCTGACCTCTGACCTCCAGATATCTGTGTGAAAATGGGTTCTGTGGGCACTCATGAGGCTCCCCTTTACAGACATGCCAACCTTTTGCTAGTTGCATGCAGTTTTTTGCTGTCATTTGATTCTTAATCAAAACAATTTGGTAAGACTTGCTCTACTTTGTCAATAAAGACTTCATAACTGATTTGCAATGCAAAATAAAGGAAATGTAAAAGGGATTAAAAATTGTAATTAATTGTGAATTAACAATTGAAATTCTGCAATTAATCGCAATTTACCAAATTAATTATCTCAGTTATTTTCTAATGTGTCGTTATTTAACTTTGTGTTGTACTGACTTTCTTTCAACCTGCTTGAGTTGCGCCTACTTACTGTGTCTCTTGAATAGCACAGGAGAGCATGTCGCCTCTCTTATTCAGGGGTGGTTTACTGATTGTGGTGGTCAGTATTAAAGAAAAGTGACCACTAAAAATAAGACTTTATAGATGAATATGGCCTTTTTATACAGGAGGTTTGAAGGATCTCCATGGTACACAGAAGGTATAAAGCTAAATGACTTTTTAGCCAACAGGAACATGCTTACTCACCTGAAACAGTTATTGAGAATACACCTGCTTACAATGGCTGTGACTCGTTCATTTGGTTGAGTTCAGTGCATTTGCTGTGGTAACATAACTACAGCTGGTGCCTTTTTTTCTTGTGTTCATGCACTGTTGGTGTTCATATACTGTCCATTTGTTCACTTGTTAGGTTTTTTGAATGAAGCTGCTCTTCGTTATTGTTGGTTCTGGTTAAGTTTACAATATATTATGGTAGGATTTTTTAAATAGCTTAACTGCTGGTTAATGTTTCACTAAAGCAAAATGTGCCAGTTAGATTTGTTTTTGGAAATCTACATTCCAACTCCAGATGCAACTATTGTGATTTTTAACAAATTATTTGTTTTGTAACCTCAGTTTTTTTTGCAGTATGTCTGTATATCTTTCAGTATATTAATAAGGGAAATTTTGATTCTAGATTAAGCTTTCTAGAACTGTTGTAAAACTAGCATTAAAAAAGTACCTCACCATTTAGCAATTACCAATTGTGCTCATTTAAAATTTGTTAGACAGTTTACATCTGCAGCAGAAATGGAGATATTGTCTTTTTTGAAAACCTCATGCCCAGGTGCATTTCCTGGGCTTGAGAACATCTGGGGCTTAGCCCAAACCTCTGTATAGGGGTCTGGTGGGATCCTCCCCCAGGAAAAAAATATGATAAACAAGCTCTCTTTCAATGCTTTTTAATGGACTCTGATACCCTGTTTACAATCAAACTACATGACTTAATTATCGGAAACATTGAAATGTGTTCCTTTGTAGTTTTTAGTAATCATTATTGTGTAGAAACAGAATTCTTTACTGCTATCATGAAACATTTTGTGACTAGAGTTGGCCAAACAGTTAAATGTATTTATGCCAACAGTGGTGGGAAAGAACTAAGTACATTTACTTTAGTATTGTTGCCTACTTAAGCACAGTTTTGAGGGACTTGTACTTTACCTGAGTATTTCCATTTTCTGCTACTTTGTGCTTCTACTCCACTACATTTCAGAGGTAAATATCATACTTTTTACTCAACTACATTTATGTGACAACTTACCAATTAATTTGCAGATTCATGAATGCATCATAAATATTAACTAATACTTTATAATATGATATTATGGCTTAAACTACGAGGCTTTATAGAGTAATCAAAATGAGCTGGGGGTGGCCGGGGTGTGACTTTTTTTCATCTTGACCCCCCGCAGCTATAGATGTTTTTCCTGTTGAATAACCCTCCCTCCACCATAAATAACTTATATTTTTGTATTCACACCAAATGCAGGTTGTTCTGGAGCAAATGCAACTAGCAAATAGCCCAGGCGTTAGTTACCAAAACAAACATCTAATTTCTTAAGCAAAATGCAAGTCCTCCTTAAAAAACAATGTGTTATAAGACTGTTGCAAACTTTGTTTTTCTGTTTTTACAGTTCTGGCTATGATAAATGGTGTGATTTTGCAGATTTTTAAAGAAAACACACCTTTGAAACCTTTTCTAGGGATTTGACTTTTAGAGGATATTAAAATAAACACAAAAGACTACCATTTAAAGTTGTATGTCCCTCACCTAAGCCAAAATAAGAAAAACTTGAGTCCCTCTCCAGTGCTTTTTTTCATTGTCATTTATTTTACGAGTTTGAAATGAAGATGGTCTGGCTCGCTTCAAGCAAAGATGAAGAGGGGGCTACAGAGATTTTGTTAACTTACTTCTTTCGAACACCCTTTAAATTTTCAAACTTGCAGTCTTTAGCCCCAAATGACATTGATTAAAATGACATCACTTGAGGCAATTTACAAGACTTTTGCACTTCCTTCTAGAGACACAAAAAGCTTTGTACAACTTTTCTTTCGAAGGACTCCCCAAGACCTCTAAACAGACTTTGTAAAACTGGTGGCGTTCCCCCTTAAAGAACACAAGGGTCCCTAATTTATCATGTTTCAAATGTTCCTGCCAACAGCTTTAATGCTTAAGATGACTGAAAATGTGCTTAAATCAACACTGCTCTCCATTCATTTTAGTAAAAAAGGTACATAGTTTATTCACCTCATTGCACCTCAACAGCACTACCACTCAAAGCTCACTTAGCATGATCCTCTTGTTTTCCAGTGTGGTCACTCATGTTTAAGTTACATATTCATGGCTAACTGAGGAGCTGCTTGGTGCCTTGAATGAAAGTGTAAAAAAAAGTCATGTTTTATGCTTATTACTATTTTATAGAAAATCCGTATTTGGCTGGTTACTTCTTCACTTCCCGGTGTTAAGGTCACAGAGTCAGAGTTTTGATCAGATCAGCCTTGATTGCTTTGTTGACGTTATCATAATTCCCATAACAGACTTCCCTGACACACACACACACACACACACACACACACACACACACACACACACACGCAAACACGCAACCTCATTCGCAGATATTAGGATGTCCTCCAACAGCTCAGGTCACTCCAGATTGCATCAAAGGTCCTTTAGCACTGACATTATCACTGTATTTTTTAATAAACTGTGGTTGTATTGTGGAACAGGGTCATGGTGTGCGTGTGTGTGTGTGTGAGCATGTGCGCGCGCATGCGTGTGTGCGTGTCGGGAGGTTAATATTATCTGCCTCCATATCTATGTGTCCTGTCCTGTCTGTTTACCTGTCTGTCCTTTCCTGAAGGTATGTCTGTCTGTCAGATTGTATGTCTCTCCTCTGAATGTTTTAGGTCACTCTGCTGTTTCTCACGGTAGTTTTGAAGGCGAAAGAGTGAAAAATTCAGAAACTCAAGATGGATAAAGTATGGTAGTATATAGCATATAGATTCTGGGAATATCTGTGGTGTTTTCTCTGCACACAACCATGAATACAATCACTACAGTTGTTTTCTTTGTTTTATGAGTGCATAAACCAAGAGGTAAAATAGTAATATCATGTGATTATGAAGCTACACACAGGAGCTCATGATTTACTGTCCATTTAAAAGTGTGATTTTGTTGTAAAATTTGGAATTTAATGATATTTGTACAATAGAAAGTGGAGGTACCTTTTCCTCTCTCTCACCACCTTGTTTCCTCTTTCTAATGTTGTCGTCCCTACATTTTCATTATCTTCTTCACTATCTATCTGTACTCAATTATGTTTCCGCTTCTCTCTTCTTTTACCTTTTCATTTTACTTCACTCTCTTAATTTTATGTATAACCTCATCTTCTTACGACTAGTCCTCCTCCTGAACTTTTGTGCCTCTCTTCCCTCCCTTGCCTCGTTTCCTTGCGCATCTTGCTTACAGCCCAGTCTCTCTGGTCCATTTATTTTTTTATCCATCTTTTCTTCTTTTATTGTTCATCGCTCCTTGTTTCTTTATTGCCCTCCCCTGTACTTGTTGTATAACCCCTAATATCCACCCGCCTTTTCTCCCACTCCTCCTCTCGTTTCCCCTCCCCATTCACCCTTTTCCTGACTTCCTTTGACGTTTGAAGGAGAGTGGGGATCCTTTCAGCTGACAAAGGGAGAGGGGATGACGTCACAGCAGACATGATACACCAGCATCTGCTCTGGTCTAAAAATACACACCACAGGGCACACACAGTCAGTCTGCAGCTGCACTCAGCATTTGTTTCCACCTCCACGCTCTACTGAGATGGCCTAACTTTTACACAACTGGGGCTTGTGGGCACGCTGGGTTACATGCTGCTGGCCCACAACTGAGGAGCCTTGTGTTTAGATATTCAGGTTTAAAGACCTTAGGTGGATGAAGGTGTAGGGCAAAGGTTTGCTGATATGAACACAATGGCAGGTTAGCATAGTTATTAGATTAAATCCAGCCTGTTATTTACTGAATTCATTTAAACTTTCTTGTTGAAATTCTCTAATTAAAACCTAATAAGTGCAAAATATTGACAACAAATGCATTGACTGTAAAAGACAACTGTTCAGGGTAGTAACTAAACTAGATCTGAATTTATGGTAATCTTTTTTTTAATTTACCCTAATGTTGAAAATGATCAGGCTGGCCTTTCCCCCCCCAATATATTTATATTTAATGACAAAATTTCATTATTTGATATTCCAGGAACTTTACAAAATACCTCAAATGTAACATATTTTTACTACATGTGGGTCAAAAGTGATCCAAATGCATTTTATTTCTGAAAATACAATGAGACAACAGAGCGTCTTCACTCCAAACACAAATTTACAGCCTCGTTGTGGTCATGCTACCACGGTGTTGTTCGTTTATAGCCTAATGTTCACGTTTTTCGTTTGGTGATTGCATTTAAGCTTTAAAAAATATAAGAAATGTTGTTCATTCGGGACAATTATCCTGGTGGACAAACCAGGGCAATGCTAACCTCTGCATCAGCCTGCAAAAACTGTTGTCCTTGCAGCACTGTATTATAATAAAATTACCCTACTTATTAGCTAGCTAACATTAGCTTGCTAGCTAACCTTACTGAAGCTGTGGATGCGCTATTGCTGCGTAGTTTGCTAAGTTGCTAAGTTGCATAACCTGGAGAGATACACTATTGTTTGCAAGGTTTTCAATTTGATTAAAGTGACTTAATACTATGATGATGAATACTAATGAGGCATTTAAATAATTATTTGAGCAAAATTATGAAGATGGTACAAACCCTAGAGATGTTTACTTCAAAAACCTTCTATCATTACAATATTGTCTTCAATATAAACTCTAAAATTATTACATATCAGATCTATTTGCCTCTCAGTACTCAACTGTCCTGCGTTTGTTTCTTATCTCTCATTTTCCTCTTCTCCTCCCTGCAAGTTCACCTTTATCTGAATGTTTTGGGTTGTGAGTGAATTATAATAGTTGCTCAATTCCCGACTGTTTAAAAAAATCTGGATAGTCACAACACACACACACACACACACACACACACACACACACACACACACACACTTTACCCCCTGAGTAATCACTTCTTTGAGCAAGGCACTGTACCTGCAGCTCCTCCAGTCCTCAGCAGTGGAGGACTGTGTGAGTGCTCTGTAGCTCCCTGGTGCTACAGTGGGTGTTTGTGTGTAACCCTCTCGGACCCTGCCTTTCCTCCCTAAGGCCATCACTGTAAATAAGAATATGTTCTTAGTGAAGTTGCCTGGCTGAATAATTAGTGTTTTTTATCTGCACTGCTTTTGTGCTCATAGGTATACACTTCAACAAAACCCTTTCTGTCCTTTTCTCCTGCTCTGTTACATCTGGGCTATTTTTACTATTTTTATGATAATTGATGAATGTCATTATGCTCTGATTTTGATGTGTAAAGTATTTAAATATTTACCTGAAATGTTAAAAAGAAGGATATCTTCTTCTTCAGAAAGTGACACTAATGTGGTATCTTTCTTTCTGAAAGTCAGACATAACATCTACTCAAAAATTTCCAGAACAGCATAAATTCTAAATTCATTTTGCCGGTGTGATGTACTTTCTCTGCACACGTGGAAATGTACATGCTTTTAAAGTAATGTATGCCTTTCTCTATTTTCTTTCCTCTTTGTACTTGCATGTGTGTGTGTGTGTGTCTTTTTTCTTTCTGTTGCTGCTGTTGGCATGTAACTAGGGAAGCGGAGCAGGCAGGTCTGTCGGACTTGGAGATCATCTCGCAGCCAGTGGAGGATGAGAACCAGTGCTTGGCTCCTCCAGTCCAGCTGGTGAGTTTTGGCTACAGAGATCTGCCCCTAGCAGCTCTGGACCTCTCGCTGGCTGGCTCACAGCTCCTCTCCAATGCAGATGAAGATGAAAACAGGGAAGGGTGAGTAAAACTACTGTTGTATAGTGAGGATTGCTCTATGTGATGGATACTTTTGGTTTGTTTGTTTTGAGTATGGTTTGCTTCTGTGGCAAGTGTGAGTGACAGACGTGATCATTTGTTGGTTTCAAATGGCTTTTTGAGTGAATTCACAGTGACAATAATTTGCTTCTGTGAACAGTTTGGCAACAGGGAGGTGTGAGTGGCACATTGATGGTATTTTTTTCTACTGAAGGTGACTTTTCTGAAATCATTTGGAAGTGGCACAAACACACACTCACAGTCAGTGTTGAGCCAACAGATTCTTGCACATTATGAGCACTGATTTGTTTAAGGAACTCAAAAGACTTGACCCCTAAACACAACTAAACATATCACTCCCGTGAAGACACCAATTGTACATTACTTTCCCATCTTTCTTATGCCCTGAGCTTATCGTGTTTACTTGAAAGATGGACCAGATTTTGGAAACTGATCAGTCTTTTACCTGTATGCAACTCTTCACTTATTTCTGAAGGCTACAGATGATTCCCCATCTTCTCTAGCTCAGTATTCTTAATATTGCCGATTTCACATCATGGCGTATACAAATTTCTAAAAAAAAAAAACTTCTTCAAGAGCTTTAAGTCACCTTCAAATTGTTCTACATCACCAATGCATTATCATATAGGAAAACCTTTCTCTACAAAAATCTGAAGAAATTATATGATTGAAACTAATACTGTGAAGTGGGATGATTGGCAGAGTTTGTGTTTATAGTCATCAGGCTCGAAGTCACACAACCAACAATAACAGAGGGGCAAAGTGTTACTTGTTTGTATGTGTTATGTTTGCTGCAGTAGTGACCCAGTAATTTTTGTTTTACTCTTGATACTATTAGTCAATTCAATTCAATTTTAGCATACAACACCCCTCTGTCCTTAGACGCTCACATCGACTAAGGAAAAACTCCCCCCTAAAAACCCCTGTAACGGCAGAAAAAAGCAAAACTGTTTTTTTCCCCTGTTATATTTCACAAATTCAAGTAAAACATTTTTGCAACCACAAACTCAAATTCATTGATCATGATGATTATTGTGAAGTTAGTGTTATGCCTGGCTTCTGGCATGAATCGTCAAAAACCATACACAAGGTAAATTAAAAATTTAAAATGCACATTAACTGCAGCATCATCTGATTCAACATGACTTATTAGATACATTTTCTTTTGTGTGCGAATTTTATGAAAAATACAAAATACACTTTATTAAAGGATTGTTGTGAGTACATACATTCATAAAGTGAAAGTTTGCTCAGAAAAAAAGCCTGCTGAAACAAATTATTATTCTGAACTTGGCAGCTTTGCTTTGAGGTGATTACACTGGACAACGCATCAGGCTTAAGAGCCAGTGTCAGCAGTATTAGGCCCCTCATTCTTACTCGTTCTATCTAAACATACAGCTCTACTATGGAGGTGTCCACCTTTCACACTGAGTGTTGAAGACCTGATTGATGCAGAGCAAACTTCACTGAACTTCCCACTGTCAGCAGTCTGATATTATATGTGATTTTTTTAAACCAAATTTCTGCACTGAAAACATAAAAAAATCATATTCACTGCAGATTATTAATGTTACATTTACCGCACCACCGGTGTCTAGTATGGAGCAATCACTATGGAGTCATGAGCAAAAAGGAGGCATGGGAGAGCTGTGAATTCCAGGAGAGACTATCTTACGTTTGGCGCGAGGCGGCGCGCAGTTGTCAAGTGTCAGACCGATGCAGTTGTCATTTTCACGCCCGGCGCCCACGTCCTTTAAATGACAAATGTACCTGCGCCCATCTGTGCACCCCTGAGGGTGTCGGTCTTAAAGTGAGGTGTGGTCAGGCGCGCTGTTGGTGGATTTTGAGGCAACAAAAAGCGAATGTGCCATTGACCAAATAAAAGCTGATCTGAAGTCAAAGGCGCAGTCTGTTTCCTGCTATTTAAATGGCAGATTATTCAGATAGCAAGATGCACCTGCCAGCGGTTCAGATGTTTGGATAAGTCAGGTGGAACATCACAATACAGCCCTCAAAGTCGGAGCATTTGTGGCATGTTGTGTGTTGCACAACATTGATATGCGTCACGAACGCCTCTTGGACATAAATGAGGTCACATTACAGGACATAGGAAGGCGTGAGGCTGAACTACGTGTGCCGGTGCCGGTTATCCCAAATATGCCAGCATCAACACGCGCACTAAGAGATCAGCTGGCTCTTCCCATTTCTGCTTGATTTTTAGCTCACATCCTCACATCATTGTACACTTTTCTGCATTGTAAGGCCGTTCTGGAGGTTCCAAAAAATGACTGAACCTGCACCGCCACGTCCTCTCATTGCTTCTTTACCTCCTGCTTTTGGTGGATATCTGCTGCTTCCACAAATCATCTGCTCATGCGCCTTCAACCCGCGCACAAGCATATCGGGTTCTTCAGTAAAACACCTGTCACATCTGTAATTCGCCAAATCCGTCATTTAGATCGCAATCCGCCAATTCCGGGCGCCTGGCGTTTAAAGGGAATGGGAGCTGACACACAGATTGGTTAATTCACTTTCCACCCAAAACACAACCATGACCAATACAGAGTCTAAATACAACCCCTCTGCGCCGTGCGCCGCACCTGGTGCCGATATTATCCGCCGTTTACCTACCAAAGTGGACCTTGGCACCCTTTAAACGCATTTATGCCGTGTGCTTTAGACCACGCACTATAGATGGTCTAAATAGCACCCTCAGTGTGTCCTGTCATGTCAGTCCTTTGAAGTAGCCTCACATGCTGCACCTTTTATTTCTACATTTTGTAACCTCACCTGTAATATGACTGAACTAAAATGCATTGATACAAGACATTCTAGATAATTTCAGTTGCAATAGAAGCCAACCCCAGTTAGATAAAGGTTATGCCAGCTACTGAAAATGTAGATTGTTAGTGTACAGGTCAGAATTTCAATGTAATAAACACGTATGGGGCTCTGGAGGTAACTTTCCAAAGTCTGACTAAACAACCCTGGTGATGCCATCAGGGTTATGTTGGTTTGAGCTTTGACACTAAACATGTTTAACAGAAAAACTGTTACAAACTTGTGGATTTGAAAGATGTGGACATTTCCCAAGCAGGGAGCGCCTAACCAAAAGATGCTATCAATGTGCATGATGAGAAATGTAGGATCCATTGTTTATTGAGCTTGACCATAGACTGTATAAAACAGTGGACGCAGCATCTGGATCTAAATAGTGAAGTCAATGTGGAAGTGCCATAAGCTTGCATTCTTTAAAAAGGCCATCAGGAGGTGACTTCACTGGTTGCAAAAAGAAGTCTGATTATATGCAAGTCTCTGAGAAAATGACTACTTCTCATTTGATTTATTACCTCAGTAAATATTTTCCTCATGAGTGTATGAGCTGAGTTGCTAGTTTTAAGTCTTCTTCAATACAACACAATGTTTATTTTGTAAACTATGGCCCCCTTTAGAGTAAAATAGAAGATAAAGCAGGGGTATGCTTTGGGGTTTGTTTTAATAGACGAGTTGCAACCATGGTGACCTGTCAGTCAGAATAAAGGCATATCAATGTATATACCTGGCTCTGTACATTTCGGTGAACTTGTTTTTGGTGTACAGGTTTTCTTCTTAAAACTTTGACTCTGAGTGTGTTCTCAGTTAATTGGTCACCTAAAGATGTGGAGCTTGACTCATACTTGGGATTGAAAGTCAGGACATGTCAGCCTCTGGGGCTTTCATCTTGACAATTCTTTTCTTGTAATCTGTCTCTTGTTAGTCCAGACGTTTCTGAGAAGATACAATTGTTTACAGTTCAGATTTTCTATCCATTTTGCTCTATGACTGCACTCTATTATTAAGTTTTAGTAATTCACCACTTAGTCAACATTTTGCTCAACATATCATAGTAATTGCTGCTTTTGTAATGCAATATGTCAGTATGGTAGGGTACTTTCACATTTAACAGACTTACACTTATTTCATTTTTTTTTTTTACCAAAAAGCTCTCTTTCTCTCTCTCTCTCTCTCTCTCTCTCTCTGCCTCACACATACACACACACACACACACACACACACACACACACACCATCACACTTGCATAAATGCCACATAGTATGCATGATTATCATCCATCATGTGTTAAGTCTCCCTCCCCAAGTCCTTGACTTGCTGTCCCTGTAGCTCAGTATTAACATCCATTTATCATTAAGTGACAACCTCTGGGTTGTCCAGCATCCATAAGTTAACTGAGATCAATTCATCATTTCAGACCAAACATCCTCCCCTTGCCTACTGACAGTAGGAGCCTTTATTGTAAGCGACATTTTGCAGCGCAGGAGCTAATAACATCATGTTCTTAATATCATATAAGTCTTTTGTCAAACTATGCTGTCATATTCTATTGTTTTATTGGGTTTGAAATGGGTGATCAAAAGCAGGCTGTTTAAGGTTTATATGGCAGCACCATCAGTTGTTTGACGTCATTAATACAGCACGGCCTACACTTAGAAGTCGGTTATGACCTACAAATTTCCACAGACTGATTTAAATTTGTTTTTTATGATTTATATGTAACCAGGCATCAATACTTGGTGATCACTTTTTGCTTTTACCATCCCTACTCCCCCTTGTTTGCTGATGCTAGACAAAGAAACAGGCTTTCTTAATGCACCCCTCTGCTGATAGCTTGAATGTAAAAGAACACTACACATTGTTTATTTTTCAGATCTTTATTTGATCAATTAAAGTTTGATCAAATCTTTTAAGACCGATTCATCAATTGTTGATTAACCCTTTGAAACGTGTGCAAATTGGCTTAATTTCATTCAAAAACATGGGAAGAAGGCAATGAACAACAAAAGAAGAAATGACCTAAAAATGTACAAGGGATTCGTAAAAGGTTACAAGAAAATCACCTGAAAATTCATAAAAAGAAAAGAAAAGAGAGAGAAAATTGCTTAGAAATTATAAAATATGTGGAACACAACTTTAAATATGTTATTAGGATAATTATAAATATTCTCCCTAACATTTTAAAAATAATTTTCAAAATATACTTTTTTACTTTTTTTTTTTTAACAATTTGTCACTCTAGGTTTCAAAGGGTTTATCATTATCATTCCTAATACAGATAAACAGAGAGAATACTGTAATTTTCAAGGCTGCGTTATTTAAGTTAGAGGTCTGTTACATTGAGGACCTGCTGATCGTGGTCCTTGTTTTTTTTGTCAGCTTTAACATGATAATGTGAAATTCTAATGCAACATATGGATATGAGGTCACATCACAGCTGTCCTTTTGATTACTCACAACATTAACTGATTTTTTTTTTCTTTTATCGTGCAAAACATGCTCACTGTCCCGTCTTTCCATTCTGTCCAGCAACTGTGACTCAAACCTGGCTCTCTGCGCAAGCTCTCACTAGGATGCACATAAACACCATAAGCTGTAGTACAGCATCCAGCACCGCACACGCCAAATCCATACACACTCCCTCATCCAAGCACGCCGTTTGACACTAAATCAGGTCTCACTCCATTGGTTCCCTTCAGTTAGCCAGTCATGGCCAGAAACAGATGGATTTCACAGACACACCGTCAACAGTAGGCGGTGCCGACACTCACACTGCGCTTGTATCACAGCCAGTACAACCCTCATGTGTCCTATTTCATATCAGGGTCAGTGATGGCATGTATTTACATCCCTATGCATAATGGATAGACATGTGTATGTTTGCTGTTTTTGTCCTCGCTGTCTTGGAGCTGGTGCTGTTAGGAAACATTCAGCGTACAGTGATTAATTATTTATGCAGCATTTTCAGTTGTAGCTCAACCTGTGAAATACCTGTAAGGCTGTTAAGCTAGTAGGCCAATAACTGGGTCACGGGGCTGCTGTTGTTGAGTAATCACAAAACGAGGCTACCAATATCTTCAAATGAGTTTAGGTTCGAGGGCCAGAGACTAAAGTTCTTCTTTCTGGTCTCGAGGCTAAGAAATTGTAAGAACCCCTACTGTAAGAAGCTCTAACAACAGATTTACCAGTCACTGCGGTGAAGGTTATTCTACCAGTGAGCCCAATTTACTCAAACTGTGCTTAGTGCGATGGGGTCACTATTTCATATTCAAGTCATTAGTGTGAAATGTCTTCCTGTAAAAATGCTGCCAGTGGGAGTTGTAAAAGTCATCATTCTTTCGTTTAGCTTTAATGAAATTCCATTTAAATCCACCAGGCATGAGCTCCAGTAATGTGTGCCTTACATCTCCACTATACCTTAAACGCCACGCTAATCCCTCACATTAATCACTATTACCTCTACCTCTTGCTCTGTTATAATATCAAGAACCGTGCTTGCATCACATCATGTGTTTTTGCCAACCTGTGAGATTTTTAGACAGAACACAGGCACGAAGTGAAAATCAGCGCTGAGAGAGAAAAACTGTGAAGAAAAGAGGCCCCCTCTGACATTAAGGCCGCGTCATTAGAATCAGTGAGATGTAGCAAGAGCGCGTGTCACTGAATGTGTCAGTCAGCCCGCTGCACCTTCAGGACCCAATTCTGTTTTATTCTGTATATTTCAGCACCACTGGGATTTCAGTGATTACGCCCATGCCTCCTTCTCCTCATTACCGTATTGATCTACCTGTCAAAAGACAGCGGCCATTAGCCTCCTTAAATGACATTCACGAGCACCACGCCCGTGCATCATCATCATGTTTTACGACGGCCTCCTGCAGCAGTGGGCGGGCGTCTTTAGTCAGCGATTAGGCTACCCGTGAGTTGACTTTGTTGGGTCATAACAAGTGTGTAAGCACCATCAGGTATTTGCTTCAGAATGCAGATGGGAGAAGCCAGAGTGCATCGAGCAGAGAGACCAATTGCTAAACTCACCTCTAGGGAAATGGGGCGGAGGAAATGAACCTTTTTTATGGGCGTGTGGAATGATGAAGTGAAGTTGAAAGACAGCGAGACAGCGGCAGTAGGACGGCAATCCACAGACATCAAAATGAAAATATATGTGGGAGAGGAAATTGTTAGCTGCTCCACTGACTCTACCTGGGAAGGTGGATTGCCCCACATCCACCAGCACCACCAACACACCTCACCCCCACACCCCTCCACTCCCAGCCTGCATTAGCTGGCTCATTGGCTCCCTGAGATAGTGAAGAAGTGTCATGAAGAAAGCTGTGCATGGAAAATGTTTAGGCATGCTCGGTAGTAATGTTTGGCAAAAACGAGAGCACGCTCTCCTGAAAGTGAAAATGTCACAACCATGGCAGAGGTGTTTCATCAACATGGTGACGGCTCATTGGGTGAGGAGTGGAGGTTATTTTCACTGGCGGTTTGGGAATGCCTCGCTGTCAGGAAAACTTTTCTCATCGAATCATTCCAGACAGAAAGTGGGTGTAAATTAAAAATATGCGAAGTAAACAGATATATCTTCTGTTGCGGTGTGTTTAAAGTTTGTGTCAAATTTAATGTACCAGCTTGTAGCGTATTTCAAAGTTATTGAGCTCATCAGTTTCGTTGTCCCTAAAATTGAAACTGCGGAAAGAAAAATCACACATTTACATTTTTGGAGCAACAGACAACTTGCAGGCTGGATAAATATATATATATATATATATATATATATTAATATATGAACAAAGCTTTGCAATATCATGGTTTGCCTGTACTGTATGGTTGCAGTGTGTTTCACAGCAGGATGCAAGCAGAGAGGATTAATCAAGAGAAAAGGCTCTTCTGTCAAGCTGCCACTGTGTACATCCCCCCCCCACCAACCTTACCCCCTCCCCCATACCAATCCCAAACCCCCCACACACCCCCCCCCCCCCCCCCCCCCCGAACCCCCCCGACCCCCCCACCTCCCCCCCCTTACCCCCCCCCCCCCCCCCCCACCCCCACCCCCCCTCACACCCCCACCCCCCCCCCCCCCCCCCCCCTCCACCCCCCCCCCACTCCCCCCCTCCCCCCCCACCCCCCCCCACTGACCCACCCCATCCCCACAACCCCCGCCCCTCCCCATCCCACCACCCCACCCCAAGCACCCCCCCCCCCAACCACCCCCCCCCACTCCCCCAACCCCCCCCACTCCCATCCTCACACTCACCCCCCCAACCACCCCCACACCCCCCCGCACCCCCAAAACCCTCAACCCCCACCCCTTCCACCATCCAGCCCCACCCCCACCCCGCCCCCCCCAACCCCACAACCACCCCCTGAACCACTGCACACATCCCACACCCACCCAGCCAATTACGAAACCCCACCCGCCCCCTGACCACTCCTACCCAACCCTCTCAGCCACACACCAATCCCCAGCCCACCCTCCCCCAGCCACATCCCTAACCACAGACCCACAACCGCCCCACCCCCACCCCCCCCACCCCCCCGCTCCCCCCCCACCCCCCACCACCCCCCCCTACCCCCCCTCCCCCCGTACCACACCCACCCCCCCCACCCTCCGTCCCCCCCCCCCCCCCCCACCTCCCGCCCCCACCCCCCCCCCCCCACACCCCCCCCCCCCCCCCCCCTACCCACACCCACCCCCCCCCCCCCCCCCCTAACCCCCATAACCCCCCCCCCCTCTCCCCCCCCCCCACCCCCCACAACCCACCACCCCCCACCGACTTCCTCCCCATTACCTTCCCCTCCCCTATCAACCCCCCCCCCACCCCCACAACTTCGCACCACCCACCCCCCCACTCCGCCCCACCCCCCACCCCTCCCCCCCCACGCCCTCCCTCCCCCCCCCACCAGCCCCCCCCCCCCAACCACCCCCCACCACTACAACCCCAACTTCCCCCCCCCCCCCTCCCACCATCCACCTCCCCCCCCCCCCACCCACCCCCCCCCCCCCCCCTCCCAGCCCCCCCCCACTCCCGTTCACCACCACCACCCCTAAACCACCCCCACCCCCACCCCCCACCCCACAACCTCCCACCCTCACTCCCCCCCTACTCCCAAACCCCCCACCCCCCCGCTCTCCCCCCAAGTACACCCCCCTCCCCCACCCACCCCTCCCAACCCCAAAGTCCCACCCCCCCCCTACGGACTCCCATAACACCACCCCAACCCCCCTATCCCCCCCTACCCTCCTCCCCGCCCACCCCACCCCCCCCCCCCCGCCCCCCCCCCCCGCCCCCCTTTCCCCAAAAATCCCCCTCTCAGACCACCGAACCACGCCACGCACCATCCCACCACGCCCCCCTCATACCGCCCCCCCCACCCCACCAACCCCTACCCCTATCCTAACCCCCCAGACCAACCCTCCCGCCCCACCGGACCCCCCCAGCCTCCCACACCAGGCCCAACATCCCCGCCCACCCCCCGCACCCCAACCGGTCCCCTATCTAAATCCAAAACCATCCTTTCCGCCACCCCACCCCACATCACCGCACCCGATTCCCAAATCCCTATAACTCACGTTCTCCCTCGATCCTCACCTCCAAATCCCATCCCAACTCACCACCCGAACCCCTCCATCGCCCCCTCCTAATCACCCCCCCTCCAACCCAATCCCTCTTCCCATCTCATTTAAATCCCCCCAGTACCCAGATCAACAACTCCACCCCCCGCCCTCTGCAACCCATCATCCTCAACCCCACCCACTTCCCCCTGTCCCCAACCGCCGCCCAATCAACCTCTCTCCCTAATCCCCCAAATCTCACAACCCCACCCACTCTCCACTTGACACGCGCTCTATTTGCCCACTCTCCCACAACCTCCTCAATACAACCCCCATCCTTTTACAACGTCACTCTCACCTCTCCCTCCTTTCATTCTCTACACACACATATCCCATCCCCCATCTCAAAAATAATCCCCCAGATCTTCACACCTTAATACACCCCCACATACCCCCATCCACCCCTCTTCCTAATCACCCACCAGCCTTTAATCATACCACTCTTCACCATAATCCCATACCCCACGCCACCCCTCTCCTTCTACCACCATCCCACCCCCATAATCGCACACACTGCAACCATACAGTACAGGCAAACCATGATATTGCAAAGCTTTGTTCATTTAGCATCTAATATATATATATATATATATTAGATGCTAAATGAACAAAGCTTTGCAATATCATGGTTTGCCTGTACTGTATGGTTGCAGTGTGTTTCACAGCAGGATGCAAGCAGAGAGGATTAATCAAGAGAAAAGGCTCTTCTGTCAAGCTGCCACTGTGTGATGAAGCACCTACTGTCAGCCATGTTTGCATATCATAGCCTGTAGCATTGTGAAGGTGGAGCTGACCTTACTGCTATCTCTCGTACAGGGCGCTGCCCTCACTTCACATGACAGCAATGTAGTCACTCACACAAATCCCCTCCTCTGTCTCTCTCTCACACACATATCTGTGCATGCATGAACAGAAACACAGAGTATTTATACACTGAGAGAGAGGGAGCAATGCCAGGCATGAAAAGCTTTCTCACTGCACTACATAGTGGCTGTTAATCTAATCCTCTGTAATCATGGTTCACTTCATATTCCAGTTTATACTGTGCTGTCACATCTCATTAGGAACAATAGTGTTCCTTCATTGATGCTTCTGCACATTTAGATAGGCTCTTCTTTCTCTCTCTTTCAGCACCTTTCTACATATTTCTATATTCATCTGGATTTTTCTCTTGCTTCTTCCTTCCATTTGCTCAGTTTCTTACTCTTTTCGCACTCAGTCTCTTCTCCTCCCATCGTTTTTTTTGCCCTCGATTTCACACAAAGTATGTCTTCCCATACTGAATCCCAATCTGCACTGTAACTAAACTAAATGCCAAGAAGCAGCCCGTGTTTTCTCATCACTGCAAAATCATGCTGCACACGCTCGTCAGCATATCACCAAAACTACCAGAGGCACCTTCGCGAGCCTCTAGGTTCACAGTCCTGTGGTGAGGGTGAAGAAAGGTGGACAGGTTGGAGATTTCCAGCACCCGTTTACTGTATTGTTGCCTAACACAGTGTTCCTATCAGGAGAGATGTGGGCGACATTGTGGGAGGTGGTTTTTCTAGCTAACATCAGGGGGCAGTTGCAGTGTTAGCAGTTTTGGCGTCATGGTAAGTGGAGTGTAGTTATTAATAGAGTTGGGCCCATCCATCTTCCTGTCTAGGAAAAATACTGGGAGGACCAAGGTGGCGTGGGCTTGTGTTCAGCACTTTCATGGCCGCCCACTCTCCTCCTAGTCATCAAGCTGCTTTTGTTTGTTTGCTCACTTTTTTTTTTTAGGTTGAAGGGTTCTTTTGGTGCATTTCAGCTTGTATTTGTGTAGGCTGCTGCTGGTGTGTGACTTTGTTGGGGGAGGGGTGTGTGTGAGCGTTTCAAAAAGGTGGCACCTTGTACGGTAGCCTCCAGTGTATGAATGTGTGTGTGTGAAAGCCCTTTGAGTGGTGGATTGACTAGAAAAGCGCGATAGACGTGCAGGTCCATTTACCACTCCAAAAGCTGTTGCAAGACTCAATCAGTGACTACCAACATATACCAACATCTGTGCCATGATACACACATAAAAAAGCTATAGGAAATGTCAGGGCAGAGTATGAGGATATGGGGACTGCCTGGGCTTATTATTATCTGAAGTATTGGGCTAACACGTGCATTAAAGCCTGCAGTGTAGAAATATCTTAAGATTCAAGTTGCCAGACTGGCTCAGCAGACCACCCCAACTCTCTCCCACTGCTGTTACAAGTGCACACCTGAGCAGTAGAATGATGTCACCTCCCATCCCAGTGATGGGTGTGTGGCTGCCAGACGCAGAGACAGAAGCATATGTTGCTGATACGGCTGTTCCAAATGTGCAAGGAGTCCAGGGTTAGGTACCAACACCAGATGGTTCATCTAAATCTGTAGTGTGCAAGGGGGGGGGAAGGAAAAAACAAGTGCTCCTACCCTCTGCCACCCACCAGCTTTAGGCCAAGGGTCCAAATGTTCCATTTTGGAAATAACTACTGGCCTGCTTGCAAGTTTCAGAAAGAAGGAGAAAAAAAAGTGGCCCCTTGCATATAATCACAACCATCTCTGGGGGATTTTGTGGCGGGCATAGCTCTGAGACCCTGCGCAGTATTTTACCACGTTATTAAATGGACATTTAGTTTTAACACTACTTCTCTCTAGAAGAAAAAATGAACCATCTCTAAATCTTTATTTTACACACTGCGACTTTGTTTAAGGAGGGAAAAAAAGTCAAATGTTTAAGTCTTGCTTTTTGAAATAATGCATTCTCTGAAGGCTCTTACCTGGTCGAGGCAGTTTGGCCTGATTTAATTAGGGAGCACAGGAAGTTGTCTGAGACAGCGCCCGGGGAGTGGCCAGCCTCCCCGTTATCTCCCAGGCTTCTTAATTCCTCTGCCACAGGGATAGTTACTAGCCCGAGTAGTGAAGAACATAAATGCTCATTGTTTGTCAAATAGATGTTTTCTGTCTGTCTTGAGGACGAACGGACATGGATGAACTTTTTATGGCAGAGATTCTCAAAATTATAAAAAATGCTGAATTAGTGCTTTTATTTTGAAAGCAGCATCTGTTCAAAATGATGTAATTTGCCCTCACGCTCCACTACTCTTCTTTCTATAAATACACCAATAGTTTAGCAGCCCAACAGAACAAAACAACAACACCACATTATGAGTGAGTTAGGTAGTTAAGTTTCACCATCATTAATTGCTTAAAAGTTCATTTCTCTTGGTAGGAACAACATTAATTCTAAACCCCCATTTTACCCCCAACCACAATTGGATTGGATTAGGATTAGGGGTGGGAGAAAAATCGATACAGCATAGTATCACAATATAAAAAGACAGTCACCAAAAATACACAAAAAACATTTCTGTCCAGAGAGCATTGGTGTGATCTAGCAGGACTTGAATATTTGCTTTTACTGCATCTTATTTCTGGGGCTCAAAGTAGCTCAAATAAAAACAATAATATTAATTGATAGATACTATTTACACCTGCATGCTGCATTTGCTGCATTTTAAATGAGCTCCACAATGACTTCTTATTCACATCAACTCACTTCTGCCATGTCAGCAGAGATCTGTAACTAACCGCAGTCAACAACAGTATATTGATCTAGGCTGGCTCCGATTGGCTTCACACATACGAATGCACACATATGGTATACATGCCTAGAATACAGAACACACCGACGTGGGCGCTCACACACAAACACACACACAGTGACCTTCCTGTCCCCTTGTAACAAACAAATGAGTCTTTCCCCACCGTTCCCACAGGACGAGCTGAACACCAGTTGCCCTTGTTCACTGTGTTGTGCACACGAGGAAGGGCTCTCAGTAAACTTAAGCATCTAGGTGAACGTTAAATGTAATCTAAATCATGTAAATCTGTGGCTGTGCCACCCCTCTTGTCCCACTTCTGTAGGGTGAGACAATTTATTTAGAAAAAGGTATTTTGGGAGCTTTCCAGTTTAACAATTTCTAAACTGTACTTTTTACAGACATTCTCACCATGATTTTCATCAGATTATAAACCTCTGGGCCCCACTTTCAATTTTAACCTTTTATTTTCTTTATCAACCAGCTACAGTACCACTATAGTTAGTATCAGCTACTGATGCTAGCATGATTAGAATGAAACTAAGAAGCTTTTATGCACGTGCTGCACACAAACAAATGAAGGACTTTAATAAAAGGTATGCTTGCCAGACAATACTAGGGTGAATGCTGTATAGTTATAATTTACTTATTATAGCTATTGCCGAGGTGAAAATATCCCCCAAAAAACAAAAGATGCTCTATCTCTGAGCAGTAGTCCCTCAGAGATTTGTATCTTGATTCCAGGGTCAGTCATTTATTCTTCTGATTGTGTTTCTACTGAAAGTGCTGCAGGAGTTTTAAGGCTTGCCTCTTCCCTGCTGATGTGTTGTGATCAGTGGCGCACAGGCATTGGTAATGGGGAACCTTTCAAATGTAAAATTAATTACCTGCAATCTGACAGCATCAGGGAAACTCAGCATGTATTTTATGCTTAGTTGGTACTCCCCTTTTTCCACGCTTGCTTTAGCATGAAGCATTGTGTATGTGTGTGTTTGTGAGTGTGCGCATTGGTTGTTGAAACGTGGGGCCTGCTGGAGACATTTGTTTCTGAGGGAGGATAGGATGCAGACCTGTCTGGTGTGTGCTTTGTCAGGTGAGACTGAATTTGCCATTAGCAGACTGTGATTTTGTTCAAAAGGAAATTCATTATCCTTCCTTCAGAAAGAGGACAGTCTTCTTGCACCTGCATGTCCCTTCTTTTCTTCCCTGTTTAAATCAAATTCCATAAACACTGAAGTGCTTTTTCACAGCATGTTGTTTGGTTGTAGATACACAATAATTTTACATTAACAAACTCTGGGCCTTGTGCCTTGAAACCACCGCTGGGAGCACTGGCTGTAGGAGGTCCTGGTTTGACAATAACACAAATTAATAAAGATGGTGTCTTTAAAGCCAGTAAAATAAGGCAAAACTGAATGGCAGTGATCTATACCCACATTCATAATAAGATTTTTGTAACTGTACTTGTCTTGCATGCCAGAAACATGTTTTATTCCATTTAGTAATATGTGGAGGGCACAGAAAACTCTTGAAATTACTTTACAGAAACATTATTTTTCTTACATAAAATAAATTGACAGATGCCCTTGCTTTTCTGTTACTGCTGATATGTGAGTAATGTAATAAGTTGAGTTAGGATGCCATGATTTATTGTTATAATTTGCTTTTGAGTCTTTCTGACCTCTAGTGGTCAAAAATGACTAAATATAGTTTTCAACGCATTGTTAATAAGGATTCTGTCAGTTGGCTCCCCACACTAAATACTTCAAAATCTGTTGCCTTAAAATCTTTATTTTAAAAAGAAACTATTAGATTAAAATAAAAAAGTAAGTCTCCAGGTTGTCTTAAAATTTTAAGTTGACTGAATTTAAATTTGTAATGATTCAATTTGTCTTCTCAAGTTCAGTCAACTTTAAATTTTAGTACTGGCCAGAAACTAACTTTTTTAAAGTTAAAACAAATAATTTCTTTTGCATTCATGGTTTCCAGAGGATAAAGATGATTGACTTTAGTGAATCTGTAAAACTGACAACATTTTTTTTTCAGCCTCAGCTGTGTTTTGTTCTAAATTGCAAATTGCAAAATAATAATGCTTGCAAGCAGCTAGTGTGGCTGGAGACTTTCTGTCTTCTTTAAACTGAATCAGGAAATGCTAAATTTAATAAATTTGACTGAAAATAATGCACAGTCTTGTTTTATCTCTGTCTGTCTCTTTCTCTCTGTTTCTCAGTATGGGTGTAAATGAGTCTTATCCACTGGGGTCACATTTTTGCACAGCAGCACAACATAAAAAGTGTTGAGATGATCTCACTGAACTTCACGTTCACAGTTGCACCTCTCATCCCAGGAACAGTTGTCATCACCAGTTTCAAAGCACCCCAGGCGATTAGCCAATAATAGAGTCAAGGAAAAAAACGTATGAGTCGTGAGTAAAAATTATTCTTTATTTTAATTATTTCACAATAATAATTTATTTAAATAATAATTTTATTTCATATTATTCATAGCAAGCAATCCATTACCTGAACAATGAATACATCTGCTCACTATAAATTGTCAAACGACTCAGACTGCATTAACACAACTTCTACGCTGCACTTTTTCGTATTATTTGGACGTACAATATTTTATGTATACACATTTTGGCTGCTAGGTGGATAAGTGGTTCTTAAACTTTTTTAGGGTGCTTTTGTTGGTAGGTTTTCTACTCTGTTGAACCACATTAAAAGTGCTGGTACACTTGAGTATTTAAAATAAAATCAAAATTATTTCTATAATTTACACGGCGTGCAGCAGTGATACACCTTTTACAAATTATATGATAGGCCTTAACGTTTTGGGTTGTGCTGTGCACTACAGTTTGAAGAATTAGGAGTTAAGGTGCTGTTTTTGAATCCACTGGCCGGCTGAGGCTTTTATTTGGGAGGCCAGTGTCTTTGGGAGTTTCCTCCAGGACTTTATGGGCCTAAAGAGGACAAACAAGAAACTAATAAGGTAGAAGGTAGAAGGTAGATTTATTAGTCATTTAAAAAGTTTAACAAACGAAATTACTTGTGTCCTTGATCCTGCTACATCTTTGTTGAGTTGAAGGATGAGCTGATTAAAATCAGCAGCTATTATGAAGATTCCATTCGGTTGCTTGGGCATGTTGCTGCTGATGGAATCATTAAATTCCTGCAGTGCATTTTTTGAATTTGCATCAGTCTTATGTCCTTATGGCTCCCAACAAGGTCCGCCCATCCCGTGCGATAGCTTGATCCGGGATGTTAGGAGTTAACCATGTCTTTGTGAAGATGTGCGCAAAGCAGTCTCTGATTACCCGTTGTTGAATGAGCCTCAATTGCGTTTCATTCACTTTATTCTCCTGCGACCGGACATTAGCCAGAAGAAGGCCCTGTAGAGGAACAGCTCGGTCGAAGTCTGGTCAGCCTCGCCCTGATCCTGGCTCTCTCCCTTCTCTTTGCCCGGTGCTTTCAGTTTTGTTTCTCCCCTCTGGAGAATAGGATGAGGAAACTATCATTACTACTAACTTTTTGTGTCAGTTTTAAAATTTGACAACTCTTGTAAAGACCATACATTAAAAATATATTTTTAGAAGAAATTACCAACATTTGGCCATTCCAGAGCCAAGCAAATGTGCTGAATTTAACATAATGTCAAGAAATGGTTGAAAAGTTGCTGGTTAAACATAGAAAAATTGTGAAAAGTTGAAATAATTAAAGCATAAAATTTATTTATTAATTTAGAATTCATTAATAAAGAAAACTTCAAATTGAACCTATACTTACTGTTTGAGTGAAATGACTTATTTTTTATTGTTGTCCATTGGACTAAGGATGAATGAATGTTAGCAATATAACCCCCTCCACTGCAGTGGAGTACTTTATCTGATGAGACCATCAGGTGCTGCGAGTCTGACAGTCACGGTGTTTGGTGGCTCACTCAACATGCTGGTATCGATTATTTTCCCTGATTTAATCTCCCTCCTCTGTTTCCCTGTCCAGCTCCACTCAATTTCACCAGCAGTGAGAAACAGTGACAGCTATATCAACCTGCTCAACACACACTGGCAGCAGAACGGATGTAGAGCAAAAAGAAGTGGACAGGGAAACACAGAAAGCAGGAGAGATAAGGACAGAAATGTGGCGACAGAGCAAATGAATTTGTACTTTGTCCAAAAAGTCTTGCAATTCGACTAAGATGACATCAGCAATGTGTTACTTTGTAAATTAATATTATGTTGTGTAAAATGTCAATGTGAAAAAATCTGTGAAGTCAAAGTGAGTCTCAAAGCCAGCAGTTTGAGAGGTGACCTTGTCCACTCTATGTGCTTGTCTACAAGTGACTTGGGCCAGGTGGTTCTGTCAGGCCGTCAGGGCTGAGCGGGTCACAGAAACAACATTTGCTACTGTTCTGTTGCTTTAATAAGACTCATTAATATACTGCATGTGTCACCAGCAGCGTCTGACTGCGTCCCCTCTGGGCTGGGCTAGTTTTGGCATGACATGAAGTAAGGACACACACATTCACTGAATTTTGAGTATTTGTCTAACGTATCAAAGCTGAGTCTTTGCACTGACTGTGAACTCACATGCCTTATCCATCTGTGTCTGTGAGCATGCGTGATGCTTTGGCTTGTGTGATGTAGTTAGCCTGTGAAAAGACCATGCATGTTATCAATGCTGGTTAGATTGTAACTTACAGGTTTATTACCTAGCTTGATTCATCATGATATCCTCAGGTGATAGTTTGATCTGTGCAGATGCTGCCTTTCAATGTGTTATGAACCAGCGAGGCACTGGTTAGGTGTTGTGCTCAAAGTGACAGATTTTGGAGGACATTGGAGGGACAGACAACCTCATGAATTTCTTTTCAAGTCTGTGGAACTTAAAAACATGCTTTATAGTGAGATTGTTTTTTTGCTCTTTGCTGCATTACTGGATGTTTATTGACTCAAGCTCCACTCAGTAGCAATAAAATAAACCAGGGATACTGAGCTTCCCCTGAGGCCGCTTTTGACAGAAGAATAGGGGCCAGTTAGCATTAATTAATCATTTTTATCAGAATATATTATACTGTAAATGAATTAGCTGTTTTCAACCTTTTGATTTGCTGTCCTCACGCATTTTGGCCAAGAGGCAAATCTAGTCACAACAGCCATGCACAGGTTGTGAATTTGCTTTGCTTAGGACAGTGAAGGAATCTCCCCTATCCAAGAAGACACAAATTTGTATATGTCAGGTGTACATGGTGATGCTTCCAGGCTTTGAGGACATAAACTGGAAACAGGTCCGGAGCATCCTCTCCTGGCACTTTTTTGAATTAATAAATCAGCTCTATTTTGATGCTTTTAAAATTGCCCTCTGCCACCCTATTTTCATTCAAATTACCAAAAAAACAAGTGTGAATCAATATATCTTCATTGTGAATAAAAAAATGGCTGGCGGACCACCCGCCGTAAGCTGAATAAGACTTTTCTGCACCAAGGGTTCAAATGAATAGTGTGACATATGGGAAATTCTGCTTTTCACTTTCTTGACTTGGATAAGAAAATCGATACCACTCTCATGTTTGTATACAAAGGATGAGGCTAATGCCAGTGGCTCATTAACTTACCTTAAAGACCAGAAACAGGAAGAAACAGCTTGTCTGGCTTTGTCCAAAGGTAAAAAAATAATATATATACAAATATGCACTGGACTTTTTATTAGCCAGGAGCAGTAGCCTAACGTCCTACTGTCTTGTTGTCATCATGAGGTTGCCAAACAACCGGCAGAAACTCCAAGAAGTCACCGTTTCCAGAAAAAAAAGGGTGTTTGAGGGAACTTTGACTTCAGTGTACCTAAAATCTTGGCAATTGTCCTATTTTGGGTGGAGGAAATAGTAAAATGACTCAATAAGTGGTATTTCCTATTACTACTGTATTCAGTGCAGTTTATTGTGATTGGCTGCATTATGAGATGATTCCAGGAGCCTTTAAAGCCTGAGGAGACAGTACCCTTATAAAAGTTTGTGAGAAGTGTATTTCACTTTTACCACTCTCTTTTACTACCCTCACTCATGGAGTTTTATTGTTCTGGTAATTTTTCTTTCTTTCTTTCTTTCTTTTTTCTTCCCTGCAGCAGTTGAATGAAGCGTGAAATCATTTGATATAAGATGCACTTTGATGGACTATCTAATCATATGGTGGAAGTTCGCTAAACCATAACCTCTGGAAATGGAGGTTGTTTGAACCAGTGAAATGTTTGGATGACTGAAAAGTGCAGATTTTCTTTTTTCTTTTTTTCCCTTTTTCTCCCCAAACCACCTTCTGTTCTTACAGTGTTGATTATTACACCTATTACGTTCATAAAATCAGATCTGATAAAAATGATGTGGATATATTAGACTCCACTGTATGCTGTGAGGTGTTTGGAATAGCCACAAATCCATAAAGGTGAAAAAAGGTTATTACTTGAGGTTGACTGGTGCAAATCCCCAGAGACGATGTGGGTGTAGAGGGCGAATGAGTAAATCTCCTCAAGTTCAACTACTGTCAAGGTGGCCTTCAGCAACTCCAGCTGCTCTGGTGGAACAGATCAGTAATAGTCAGTGAATATTTGAATGGAAAGCAGTGCAGAACTGAAGGACATCATTCACTCACTCCCTGTTTAAAGGAAGAAACAATACATTATATTTCTCTTTTCATGATCCTATGACCACAAACTTAGATGCTTTAAGTACCCGGAGAAATAATTTTATCTTCCCGTTTATTGCATTTTTTGTTATTAAAAATGCCGCGCTCTTACATTGTTGCCTGCAATAATTATTTTGTTGATTTCTCATTGCTAGATTTTCTTTAGTTGAATAATGGAATCTTCTTTTTCACAACTTTTCACAACTGCCTCACATCTCACCAGCTGATTCTTTTATGGCATAAAAATGCCTCAGGGAGAATTGTGTATGTAATATAGCAGCTTGCCTTTGCTTGATTTGTAGTTCACGCAAGTTTTGGACCATAATGCTGTAAGGTGTGGCTGGCATACATCGGAAATGAACTGCTGCAGATGTATTGTTAAAAGAATATTGGCGATGGGTGACTGGACATTGGGTCGTCAATTTTACTTTAAAGGATTTTAGTTTTGTAGTCAGTTGGTCCTTGCTCAAATGTCATGGTAGGATACAGTTTTAAAAACCTGAGCTCACATGCTTCATTACTCTGAAATTTAGCTTGGTTGGTAAAGATCACTGTTGCAATACTTGATTGGTCTCAAGACCACTTTTTGAAGGTCTGGCGATGTTGATTTAGGCTCCTCAGTGTTTGTATTTGTTTGCTTATAGAAAACAATGGAAAATCCCCACACAAAATTCGCCTCTGCAATGTCTTGTGATTATTTTCTTAAGACATTTCTCATGGTACATTTATAGTACACACACAGTATATATGCCCATAAATGATGTAGGATGTAAGGGTAATCTTCGTTCTTTTTCTCTGGATGTCTTTATGGGAATGTGGCTCTTAAAGATCACTCTGGGGAGTTTCCATGCTTTTTATGTTCCCCATTTTATTGTAGGTGTAGTGTGCAACACTGGTCTGGTCTTGGTGTTGACTCAGTGTTGCCCTGGCTTGGTCTTGGTCTGGTTTCTGTTTTGATACCCTCTAGTCTTTGCCATGACTTGGTCAAAGGTGGTCTTGACTATAACACTGGTATAGATTTAATGCTAAGGGTTTACATGTTGTTTTTTCCTCTTTTCTTGTTTATTAATACCTTACTATTAACATATACTGTATATTAATATATGTGAATACACTGATTTTATATATTTTATGTATATGTGCATAAAGGTTGGCATAGACTGGCTCTCAGAACGACAGGATACCTGGCATCCGCAGAGTCTCGACAAGACTCTGGTGGAGCAGATTCTGCACCATCTGGAGCTTGCACGATTTGTGCCACCCCACCCAAAGCCAAGAAGATGATTGCTATCAGCATGATTATGCCTTTATTAGATTAGCTGTGCATTGTTTACAGGCTCATGGCTCTGCCCATGCCAGCCTTGAACTAATACTTTCCTCTGGAAAACCAGTGGGAGGGTGCAGGGTTCAACCCAGCAGCAGCTGAAACCATTTCCCTTATTGCTACATAAAAGTGTTCCTCTGGGAAGAAATCATAAGGATTTTTGTTATTAGAGTCAGTTCCCTAAAACAAGTTAGAGATTCAACCTTGACTGCTGATCTGGTGTGGAGGTTGTGTGAAAATTCACAGCTCTCTTTGATCAAATATCCAAAGAGCCACACATGTGGATGAAAAAATAGACGCATATGTGGTCTCTTCTACTGACTGAGCAGGAGTTAATATGTCAGAGATGAGGAGGTGAGATGTGAAAAAAGTCTTCCCCCAGGGGAAAGTTCTGCAACAGCATTAAATCTACTACAGTAAATGCTCTCCTCTCAGACTGTTTTTAAGTCACATTGAAAGCCAGCTAAGCAATCATACTTCCCATATCATCCTATGGACAGAATAGGTTTTAACACAATTTGGTATCGAGGGAAGTTGATATATTTCCTAAAAGTATCGTACAAGCTGTCATTTTAGAGCCTAATTTTGCAAAGGAATGGGTTTATAATTTTATTATTGGGATATAAAATATAACTGTAAAAGTAGGATTTTTATTTTGTCTTGATTTGTTTCATTCTAGTATGGAGTCAATGATAGATGCTTATTTTCCCATTCAAATCCAGCTCGTATAAAGCTCGTTTCAAGGATACAACACACCTTTATCCAACAGTTTTAAAGTACAAAATGCGATGTGGTTTAATAGGCTATAACTGCCATTGAAACCCATAAAATATCCAGATTCTTCCATAATGAGTGCAGCGTAATCAGTGATAACGGAGCCATTTTGCCACTGTTGCAGCTCATATTAGCATCACGCCAAGGAATGAAGACATGATCAGAGGAGAGAAATGCTCTGCCAACGTCTGTCTCGTCTATGCCAGTGCATGGGGAGAAGGGAAAGGTAGTGGGCAGAGCCAACTTTCCACTCCAGCTGGAGAGCTGGTGAGAGGCATTGTTTCTCTCATCTCCTACTGTCAGCCCTTGTAGTAGCCGGTCTGTAAGACTAGCCACTGTTTCAAAATAGCATTGAGTCATCTTGCCAGACACCTAAATGGCCTAAATGCTGGATTCTTGCAGCACCTGGCAAAGAAAAGCTTTTGTTTTTTACAAGTCTTACAAATGTTCATCAACTATTTTCTCTGAAGGATATAACCTGAGTTAGAGTCGAAGTGTATTTAATTTAAATATTTTCTTGTATCTCACACTTTTGCTTGAGTCTCGGGCCACTGATTTTGCTTAACTTGAAAATCTTCCCTCTAAACTGCATCCTCTACAGTGACTCCCTTCATTGCCATGTAAAAAGGAGTCCATCAATATTCCAGTCACACGTACGGCTGATGGTCGAGTCACTCGTCCACAGAGCCTCACTGTCCCGCTCTCTGTCAATGCTGTCTCTGACCACACTTCCTTTCCCTTTCGCTCTGGCCATCAGCACCAAACTTTACGCAGATTATACAGACATAATCTTTCTTAAATGTAAACTACCACCCTCTGTTGGCCATGTCAGGGAGTTCAAATATCAAGATCAAACCACAGAGAAATTGTTCAGCATTGCACTCAGACTGGGAATCGTGTGTATTATGAATTATTCAGGTGTCACATCTCAGTATGTCACAGTCACAGTGTCACAGTTTATTCACCTTGGTTATACTTTGTCTAAAGGCAAATAATTACATTTGTGCCAATAAAAGATTATCTTTTTAATCAGGGGTTTGAGCCCAGTTTACTTTCATGACATGTAGTACCTCTCTATTCTTTAATGCATTATGTGGTCTAGAAATGTAATAAAATACCCATATTGATACAAACCTACTTATTATAGTAAAAAACTACCTTTTTTGTGTTTACTCTTCAGGTCCAACTGGCTGAAGCCCTGCTGCGGTCGTCGTGTGGCCCTGTGGCAGGTCTGTCTGCTCAGCGCTGGCTTCAACTGTATCCTGGTGGCCTGTGTCATCCTGGTGGTGCTTTTCCTGTCTCTGGAGCTGCTCATAGACACCAAACTCCTACAATGTAAATATAGAGTGCATGGCTGTTTATTTATTTCTCTCATTTTAACCTTTATTTATTAATTTATTTATTTTTATCAAGGGGGAGGTTTGCTGAGCATGCATATTCTTCTCCAGTAATACACTGTGTGACGTTCATAAAACACCTGGGAGGCATTCAGTGCAACACGCAGGAGCAGCTCCACTGGAGCAGCGGGAAGTTAAACGCTTTAGTGTCCTTGAGCATTAAAGTGAATCTTTACTAACTCTGCTGGTGCTGCTCTTACACTACGGTCTACCTGCCGGCAGGCTCAGATTAAGAATATTCATTTTTATAAATCAAAAATGTGTGTCAATATTCTTATTACTACTATAATTTGCTCTACATCTATACTGCTGTATTATTCAACCCATTAGATTCAAGGCTTAGATGTTATTACTTTTCATGGTCGACACAGTGAGACATCAGCAAGAGAACATCACAGCACTGTACCTTCCCCATTAATGATATAACTCCCCCTCAGATTTACCTTTTATGTGAGTGTAGTTTGTAGAAAGAAAATAGTAGTAAAGTAGTAATTGTGGTAAACTATCCCTTTTAGTAAAACATCTTAGTGTTTTTTTGGTTCCCTGGATTAAATTTGAAATAATGTACTTTGACAATAACACACTGCGCACATTCAAATAATCTACATGTGTGTGACTTTGAATTTATGTCTTCATCACTCGTAAGTGTTTGTCGAAATCATCACAGCAGTCATTTAGTGTCCACTCTTTGCGTCACCACTGTGTGTGTGCCGGTCACAGAGGAGCTGCTGGTGGTGGATGGTAAATGGTTGTGATGGAGAAAGGCGATAATGAACCAAGTCTGTTGTCAATGGCAGCAGGCACACGTCCCCATCGATTACTGGCCAGCATCCAGCTCTGATGATACCTGAGTCTCGCTGTGGGGACTGCAGGACTCTGCGCACTTCAGATGTATTGCAATCCAGTGCTTTGTCTGCTGCCACTCCTGCAAGACAAACAGTGAAGTGAGCAATAAGGTGGCAGAGAGAGAGGGAGTGCACAGAGAGATTAGTGGCGTGGGACATGGATAGATTCAGGTTGTCACTGTGCATTAATAGATGGACTTTGAGATATGGAAAACACTTACTGCTGATGGACAGAATGTCAAGGAGAGGAGCAGCAGGAGGAGTGGTTTAGCTAAAGTTCAATATTAATTCAGACAGGAAAGAGTTTTTTTTCTTTCTGCTAGACCTTCTTTAGAAATGGCACAAAACATGCTTTTATGAGACATATCTTAAGACACAAATTAATTTAGACAAATCATTTTTATTTCTAGATTTAAAATGAACAGTTCACCCCATAATCTAAACTATATATTTTTCCTTCCACCTGTAGTGCTATTTATCAGTCTAGATAGTTTTGGTGTGAATTGAAGAATGTTGTAGATATCACTTGTAGAGATGCCCATTTGAATATAATGGAACTAGAAAACACTCGCTTTGTGGTGCTCAAAATGCCAAAAAAATACATTTGAAAAACTCAACAGTCATGTGTCTTTCCAGAAATCATGACATGGTAACACTAGATAGTCCACAGACCTTGTTGTGAGGAGTTTTATGTAGGAACTATTTTCTTTTGACACCAACCAACTGTATAAGTAGAAGCATGCATCTACTCATGTACATGAGGCATAGGCTCGTGACAACATGAGATGTAAACATTAATGGCGTCCTCCTCAGCTGAGGTGTAGTGTTATCTAGCTCACTAGTGCTGGGTGAGTTTGCAGTAGATGAACACTTCCTTGTGCGCAGTGATATGGTTGGCTGGTGTAGTTCAGTAGAAAGAAAATAGTTCCTACCTCCTACCTTGAAACTGCTCACAACAAGGCCTGTGGGTTATTTTGAGTAAGTGGGTTTCTGGAAAGAGACATTGCTGTTGAGTTTTTCAAATTCATTTTTTTGGCCCTTTGAGCACCACAAGCTGAGTGCGATCTAGTTCCATTATATTTGTGAAAAAGCAGATATCGTTATGACAGATATCTCCAAGACTCGGCAGCTCACACCAAAACAATCAAGACTGATGAATAGCACTACAGGTAAGAGGGGAAATATGTATATTTGATTTTGGGATGACTTGTCCCTTTAAATTGATCTGCTCACCTCTTGTGCTCCTCTTTAGAATCTTGTTTAACATGAGTCCTGTGTCTTCTGTCAACAGTTTCCAATGCTTTCCAATTTGCCAGCATTATCCACTGGATCAGCCTTATCATCCTGTCACTCTTCTTTTCAGAGGTAAGACATTGTTGCCTATAAAACCTTATTTCTGATAAGACCATAAATAAGAATATCATAGTTATCATATACTGTGGTTCTCTTCTGTTCCTACCTCTCTGTTCACTGTCTCTTGCATGATGTTGTAAGGTAACACCAGATCTTCATGGGCACAAAGACCCTGGTATTTTAAGTCACATTTCTTTTTAACTTATAATTGAATTAAACCAAATTAAACCTTCATTAACTGTCGATTATGTCCTATCTATAGCAATGCAAAGCAGGTGCAGGCCTGAGGGAACGAGAGCACATGGCTGCCTTTTAATTTCCTTTATCATCTAGTCAGGTTTCCGCTTTAGCTTCAGAAATGCTACCTGGAGGCACGGTGGCCTGGAATGTCTATTATGTAAACCGTAATTGTAATTAGTCCTAATAAAATTTGAGCCATTGTTTGATAAGATAATGTCTTATCGTCGCTCTAGAATTGTGCAAAACAAAATGGAGAGGGGAGAATTGGGCCCATAGGCCTCCACTCCAGTGCAAACCAATTACCCGGACAGCCTCAGCCCCAATGCCCTAAACCAAACATTAATTACCAGTGAGCCAGCAGGAGCAATAATTAAAGCTGAGCTTAATGAGCAGTGGGGATGGGGTTACAGTGATACGATCCATCCAAACACCTCGCCCACTGACATCACAGAAGAAGAGTCATCTGGGAATGGTGTTAGATAGATGTAGCATATCACCAGCCGGTCCTGCCACACCAATCAGAAATCAGGATTCAAACATGTGGGCGGGGTCCCTGCGCTTCTCACTTGACACCAGCACTGTTGTCCAACATGCGCTCTGAATGATGGATTAGCGGGACCAGTCGTACATGACACCCCCTGCTAATTGGAGTGTAAATCAATGGCCCAGCTAAACAAAGGCTCCCTCTAACCAACAGCATATGCAGAGCACAATGTAGAATTTGATCCCATTTCAAGTGTTGTATCGTCCTTTTGTAGGTGAAAGATCAAGATAGAGAAACGGATGTACCACAAATATAATAGTTGCAGCAAAGAACCAGTTGAAATGCTTTTAAAAGACTGTTCTCAGGCAAACCATTGACATTATTCTGTGTGTGTGCATGTATTTACTTTTTTTGCAGCTGCAACATATTTTCCACTAATGTAATATAGTTATATTTTGGGCTACTTTAGGGTGTCTAACTTCACATATAGCATTTAGAGCGATAAAATGCAGTTTTCTTTCTAAGAGAATAAATTAATAACTATACTAGAATCATTATTCCATTCGAAAAAAAGGGAATATTTGAGGACGAAAACTGCACAGCACGAACCTCTTCTCTTTGTAGTCCATGTTCACACATCTTGACAAAGGGTGTTGGATGTGATGACAACTCAAAAGACTAAGAATATCACAAGAGCTTTTTATATGTATCAGTACACTCTCTCACCTATCTATTTTAATGCTTTCATTTATCTCTCTCTGTCTGTCTTAGACTGTCTTCAGAATTGTAGTGCTCGGGATCTGGGACTACATAGAAAACAAAGTTGAGGTTAGTGCTGGTGTTTGTTAATCTGCATGTCTTAATTTGGTCACCTGTTCCAGTGTGATATATCTGTATTTTCTGTTTCCCCCAAAGTTTACAAGTAAAAGTAGTAGAGGCTGTTCAGCATTTTGGGAGATAGACTTTGCATAAAAACATTGGCACATATTTGAATTTTGTTTGTGCTTGTGTGTGTGTGTGTGCAATCTCTCAGGTGTTTGATGGTGCTGTCATCGTGCTGTCCCTGGCCCCCATGGTGGCCTCCACGGTGGCCAACGGGCCCAGCAGCCCTTGGGATGCCATCAGCCTCATCATCACTCTACGCATCTGGAGGGTCAAGAGGATCATAGATGGTGAGGAAAACTTGCATCCACCACATTTACCTGAAGATGTTATATCTAACATTTCTGCAATAGTTTTCTAAAAATAATAAAACCCATGTTATATATTTTGTAGAGTTGTGTACTTCAAGTATCCCGAATGCAATGTTAAAACCCAGAGAAACCCAGACATTTTAGTCAAGCTTAAGGTGCGTTTCATTTGGTTGCCAGTCAATGGTGCCATATAACCTTTAACCCCTCTTGCTCAAACTTATGGAGAAACATCCACCATCACTGTAAGTCAAACAATATCACATAATTATACACAGATAAAAGTAATACAGCATTGTTTCTGCCACACAGTATCATTTTTTCATTTATTGCATGCCATTTTACAACACAGTCATTCAGCTGAGACCTTATTTATTGATATGATTTTTCTATAATGAGCCATCTGGCTACAATGTGCTACTATAACAATAGGCCTCATGCAAGGCTAATGCATACGGTAAGGTAATAATGATACAAAAATGTTATGGTGTTACTGTGTGACTGTCAGTGTAAGTTCAAGTTCACCAAAGTCACATAATAACACAAACTAACCAATCAAGGCAGCGGTAGACCAGCAGCTCCTGTGTACTGTGAGGTAAAATGACTTTTTGTCAATGGAGTCTGGTAGCTTTGAAGAGAGAATTTAAATCAGTTTCCCAGTGGAAAAAGCTGTGTGACAGCAAGGTAACAGGGTAAAATTTTCACAATTTAACGTACACCTTTTAGAAATTAAATTGAGAAGACACATCAAGGTAATTTTGTTATGATGTTAACTTTAACATAAAAATTTAAGATAGCCCAGACACTAACTTTTTTGAGTTAATACAAATATTTCTTTTAACAGTGTTGTGTGACTTGTTTTGACCACATATAACAGCACTGAGCTTCCACAAGATTTAATTTAACATTATAAGTAAGCAAGTTGATGTTACATTATTTGCAACTATTTCATTAGAATAAAAAACTTAAATCCAAGAACATGATTGCTGCCTAAATCGCATCTGATTTTCATCTGCAGTGTTGGTTGCTTAACAATAAAGACAACAACTTCCACAATATCACATCATCATCAAAGTCGGACTTTTCATAATGTTTTTATTGAGAGACTCCTAGCGGCAGAAATTACATACTGTGCCTTTAAGAGGCCTGTAAGAGAGACCAATTAATTTTGTGGAGCAACTCAAGGAAATACCCAGTCTTTCTTAACTCAAAGAGATTCCACATCTGCATTAGAAACAGCTTGCCTCGAAAGAGCTAAATGACCCCATTCTCTCCATGATTATACAAATTATTTACTATTCAGAGCAATATTGCTATTGATCATCCCTCATAGTAAATTGCAGCCACTCTGCTTCTCTAACTTGTATTGATTGTAAGGGGATGGTTAAGTAGATTCAGAGAGGCCATAATGAATATAGTGGTTGTTCTGTCCTATGCTAATGCAGAGCAGTTCGATATCTGTTCGGAGGTCACCCTCGCTATGGGCCTCTGACTGCATACAGGATCAGCCACAAACAAACCACATAGAAACTCAGTGTGCAGTTTGTGTCCAGCGAGACCGTGGACAAGTAAAGGGCTATTTTCCCTTACATTACTCCTTAAAGCTTAATTTGCTAGAGGAGTTCAATGAGGCTACAGCCAGCTGCTGGTTAGATTAGTTTAATGCAAACACTAATGACAGTGCCAAACAGCTAGCTTAGTTCTGTCTAAAAGTAACAATATCAGCGTACCTGTTTAATCCATCCAAAACACGAGATGTATAAAAATAAGGGGGGTTGTGTGTCTTACAACCTTTTGCTAAGTACTGTAGCCTTACTGATGATGATGATCTAAATGTCTATCAGAGAAGAAATGAGCATACTTACCAAAATGTAAACTCATTCTCTTAAATCTGTACTCTATGATCAGCTGCTGCTTTGTTGTTCTCATTCAGCTTCAGTGGGCAACACATACAAACAGATGATTATGTTATTGCCTTCATGAAAACATCCAGTGTCTCTTGATGATTCTGGACCTAACCTTTATAGTTGGGTTGTGACTTCATGTTACAAATAAATCTTTTGAATTTGAAAATTTCAATTTTTTTGATGTTTGGAAATTACTTTTTGTTATACGGTCCTAAACAGAAATATCTTGCCTGTCTTGCCTGATTTGAGGATGGCTTTAGGCTCTTAATCAGACATGAGTACATTGTTTTAATAGATAAAATGTATTGAAGTGAAGGTGTCACATCATAATGACATGATTAGTCATTTGAGGAATCAATACAATACAGTTTTCAACACCATTGATTTACTCTGGTGAAGCTTGTTCAGCAGGAGCATATTTCCTGCTCCTTAACATGCAGCTGCGGTGTTGGTTTCCAGGGACTGAACTGGTGATTTTCCTGCTGCACACCTCGACCTGTTGGGTTTGATATTTGTGAGTGATTGAGTTTCCTTGTTAGGCAGGCGGCAACACACCTCAGAGGAAAGAAATCACACTCAAACCAATAAATGTACAGCTAAGGGACCGACTCGGTTATCGCAAGAGAGGGATTGAGTCTCCTGCAGAATTAGCTTGACGTATGAAGTGGCGATGTTTGTGTCAGTCCGATGGGAGTGGAAATACAGAGGAGAGAACTGCAGCAGAATTTGTAAAAGGCTGGAAAGCAGAATTTATTAGCAGAGCGATATGTCAGATGGGAAATATGAAACCTCCCAAACATGAAGAAAATAGGTGATCAAAAAATAGTCTTCCTTTCCATTTTTTGCATTGACTTTAGAACCCACATTTTCTTGTTTTAGTGCTCTTTGCAGAAATATATATGAAGACAATAAAATAAATACTTGTGCAAGTATTTTAAACAGAGACATCTTGTAAAAGTCACCACATTTCTACAATAGATTGGATTTTTTTAGATTGTCATTTCAAACATTTAACATCACAAATAAACAAAAAAATATAAGCAATGAAAAACAAACAAACAAGAATACCCACAGAGCAAAAAACATGCACAGCAAACACTCAATATACAACATAAATTAATATTTCATGTCTGAAAAGGAGGAGGGTGAAGTGAATACTTATCAAGTTCCATCCCTTATCAAGACAAATCAATCAATTATCTTAATATTAGACATAATTATTCAGATACTACAGCCCGTTGTCCACTATACACATCAAAATCAAATCAAACTAAAATGAAAAAAAAAAGTGTCTATCTATCTCTTGATGCAGGAACTACACAGTTAAAGACACAGTACGCAATCCTGATCTTGAACTCATATGTCGAAGTTTAAGACCATTTTACCATCCAAGAGACTATCGGAACATTTTTATTTGTTTATTTACATGTCCTGCCTAGTGGAAATGCATCCAAAGCCCCCTCACTTACAGCTGACTGTGTTCACCCGCAATTGGAAAGCAAACCTGATGCACCTATTGTTGTAATGGGGGACTTAAATCATTGCAAAAACAACTATGCTCTTCCTGGATTCCGGCAATATGTCAAAAACAGCACATAGAAAAATAAAATACTGGACAAATGGCAATATGGCAATATGGCAATATGGCAATATTAGAGATGCATCCACTGACAGAAGCAGACCAACCCTTTCAAATTTGGACCACAACATAATTCAACTAATTCCTTCTTTCATGTCTGCTCGCAAAAGCAGCAAACCTGTTACAAAGACCGTAAGTGTGTACCAGGATGGGAATGAGGAGGAGTTAAGTGGCTGCTTCCTGGCCACAGACTGGGACATCTTCTTTCAGGACAGAAATACTGACAATATCACAGAGGCAATTACAGGGTATATTCACTTTCAAGTTGACACTGCAGTGCCAAAGAAGACTATCAAAATATACCCCAACAATAAGGAGTACATCACACGCGAAAAACAAGCTTTCCTGAACAACAAGGCGCTAGAACTAAGGAATTCAAGGGAAAATTAAAGGAAGCACAAGAACAACATAGGCTACGTGTCAGGGAGCCTTTTTCAACTAAGAACTCGAAAAAATGCGGGACGCCATTACAAATGCGACAAACTTGAATTCTGACAGCGGAGGGATGCATGTAATGAATGAACTGAAAAAAGCAAATTAACTCAACAACTTTCACAAATGGTTTGATTGTGTTGGGAGTGATGGTACGAGGATTGTGCAGATTTGTTAACTACAATATCATGCAATCCATTAGATAGAATTGAAATTGATCCAGGTGCTGTGGTCAAGGCTTTTTCAAAAATTACATACCAAGAAAGCTTGTGGGCTAGATGGTATTTCACCCCTCCTCCTGAAAACATTTGCCGATGAGCTGACTTCAGCTTGGAGTCCTCTATACCAGCTCTCTGTTGACACACATACGATCCCAACATTATGGAAAAAAACATCATTGTCCTGGTTAGAAAGAGGCCTTGTTCACAAGACTATAATGATTCTAGACCGGTAGCATTAACATCCGTAGTGATGAAGGCACTTGAACGCATCATGCTAGGGATTCTTCGGGGTGAAGTACAACATTTCTTAGACCCCTGCCAATTTGCATATAGGGATGGTAGAGGCAAAATGTGTAATGTTTTGGCATTGTGTAATATCTAACATAGATTATATAAATTGACTTGTGCGGAGTGTGTGTGCATTTCTTAGTGTTGTGTGTGCTTTTATTAGGTGTAGGGCATTTGTACAATAATCTTGTATAGCACTTTAGTGTAATTATCATCCATTTAATTTAGGGCATTGTGCAATACTCTTGGGGTGTATGGACTGGTGGGGATACTGTGGGTTAATTGTAGTCTGATTGTATGTGAGTGGGATCGCATCGCCTGTGTTCTCTTGACCTAATGTGTGGATCCGGGGGGGATACTGTGTGTTAATTGTAGTTTGACTGTGTATTTGTATGGCTAAGTGGCCTGGGTTTCTCTGTTGTCCAAGACAAATTTCTCTTAAGGGAGACAATAAAGGCTTATCTTATCTTATCTTATCTTATCTTATTATTACTCTTTATTATTGAAAAAAAGAAAAAAGAAAAAAATCTTTAGATATCATGATAATATTGCTATCATGAACTCTTTTGTCCATGGTAATTGTGTAGTGAAAATCTATTATCATGCCAACCCCAAGATATTAGTAGTTAAGTGTTTTTTCTGCTCTGTACATAAGTTGAACAGTTTTTATGTCAGCTAAATCTTGCCATTTTAGTGCTTTTACTGTGATAAAGTGTAGTTCTGTTCATTCTCCTTGCGTGGTTTTGTTCACAAATCTTATTGCTCTTCTATTTCAAGGGTGAAAATTTCATTTGTAAAAAAGTAAATGGTGAAAGATGATGAGAAATGTTTCTGGGGCAATATGCAAAATCGCACAATAGTCATAGACAACAAAATGATCCTTGCAAAGTGCTACAGCACTTTTGAAAGCAGGGAAATGGGGTTCTGTGGGTTGTTGTGTGATGTAAGTCAAAAAAGCTTGTGTGAACAGTGAAACACTTGACTCTAGGTGAGAGGAGAGTGTGGAGCAGGGCCTTGTGTTTGCCTCTGTGAAGTGTTGGTGTGAATTACACTGTTATGTGTGTGCTGCCAGCAGCTGTAAGTAATGCTGTAACACACACACACACACACACACACACACACACACACACACACACACACACACACACACACACACAGAGTTTCTACACACATATAGGCAGACACACATAACACACAGTATAATCATGCAATCAACACTGTACAATTGCAAGCACATTTTGACATAGATACAATATGCAGGAGCACAGATGTGTTATTGCATATTATGTGGCTAAATAATGAACCTGTGATTAAGCTTTTCATGCCTGTTTGAATTCTGACTGGACTGACCCCATCTGATGTCCCCACTATTGTGACGTGTGTGTGCCAACATGACTATAAATAGGTACAAGGAGCATGTGGCGATGGCTGTGTGCTTTGCTCTGCCCCCCTTCAGTACCAGAAGGGCTGTTTCATTTTCCTCCTAGTGTTTTGACAAAACTGGCAGTGGAGACTCATAATAGTTCAGATCCACAACAACAGAAACTGCAGCAATCGAGATATTTGAATAGGAGGAGCATAATTACTGATAATGTTTCACCTCTTTATGTTGCCCATAGCAACATTCCCCATCAGGATACATAGTAATACCATGTGTGATATCATGCGGCTGGCTTACAAATGTGATCACAGAGAGGTGTGAGGGACCAACTGTCTGCCACCTGTGATGACAACAGGTATCCAAAATTACTCTCACTGTCCTTTTTTTAGGTGCGCCTTCCCATCCTGCTGCAGAAAGTGTGTCATGTAAAAATAAAGTGTGCTGTCAGATTGTAAGAGTTGGAGTTACTGATTGATCAAGACATGATTTAAGTGTTTGATGCATTACTTCAAGCATGGCTGCACATTAAACTTACTATACTTTACCAGGGATCCTTTAATAAATAATAAAACAGCAGCTCTGTGTAAAACAATAAAAAAAAAGATTGGTGAGTGATGATGAGAGTTGATTAAATTAATGAGAGAGGTTGAAGGAAAGGAGATTCAAGACTGGCGAAAGTATGCTGGCAACACTTAAATACAATGAAGTAGTAGGAAGAAAGAAGCACTTTGGTTAAACCACCATATTTTACAGTATGTCACGTCAGGACTGTGAATAATATGTCAACATTATAGCAGCTGCAGGTTCGATTCCAGTCTCAGCCCTTTGCTCCTCGTATATATATATATATATCTATTGATATGAGACTAGATATCATCTTAGATTTTGGATATTTATGATATTTATATTGCAAGTGTTGTCTTTTCCTGGTTTTAAAGGCATTTACAGTAAAGTGGTGTAATTTTCTGAACTGACCAGACTATCCTAGCTGTTCTGTTACTTGCCTTTACCCACATTTTCATTATACCCACATAACTAATGATTATTTATCAAAAATCTCAATATTCCACCCCACAATACTGGCACAATTCCAATATTGAGGCATTTGGTCAAAATTATCACGATATTTGATTTTTACATATCACCCAGCCCTAAGCCACATACAACTCACACAAAAAAGACAATGTTTGAACTGCAGAAGAAACTTCTAATGTCAGAATTTTGAATTAAAAATTGTTCACCTTTCACCAGATTCTTTTTGTTTCCAAAATATGAAACCAACACACATAAATTCCCCTTTTTTAAAACTCAATCACCCTGTCCAACTTATCAAACCACATTTGCTCTGTTATCTTAGTGACACCCTCAAGTCGGCATGAAATAAGATCCCTGTGAAACATTTTTACTTTGCAAAATTTATTTATTACAGCTATAGGGTTACCAACAACCAGTAATTAAAATGGGTGCATATGTGATGACAGACATGTATACAGTAAAAGACAAATGGTCACTGACCTTTGACCTTGATGTGTTTCATGTATCTATTGTATTACCTAAGAAACTGCATTTCCTCTCTAAGTAAATCTTGATGCCTCCTAACACACCTGGCATTCCTTTTCAGACCATTTAATTGTGACGTTTAGTGATCGAAACAAATGTTGTTGTTAAAAAAAACACTCTCTCTCTCTCTCTCTCTCTTCACTTCTCCATATTAGCTTATGTGCTACAAGTCAAAGTTGAGATGGAATTGGAGATCCAGCAGTGTGAGAAGACCAAGGCTGTGAGAGAGGAGCAGCTGGAGCGTCTCACTCAGATCTGCCAGGAACAGGCCGTGAGTACCAAAACGCCCTAAATTTAACCTGCAGGCTGCATTTCCCCAGACACTTCCACAAAATTAGCTTGTAAGATATGAGAAAATGTTCAATACCTGCATACAGAACTGGGGCTTAATTGGCACAGCAGCAATACATGCACAGCACAGATATCTACCAACAATCTTGACATGGTTTTGCATGCATGAGGACAGAGAATTTGTGCATTCAGCAATATTTTGAAATTGTGGGTGTTGCGACATATAGTGAAAAGCATATGGTTGACCCATAATTTGCACGCAAAGTGTTTAGAAGTAGGTAGCAATAACCTTGGACATATTCACACATAATAATTCACATTATTGTATACCAGTAGTAAAATTGTCATTGTAGTTGATATTGTCATATCAACCATCCAGTCTTCATAAAAAGTCTGTTTGTAGATTTGTCAAAGGAAATAGTTAATTACACTTATGGTTTGAGTAAGCCCCTTAAGCCCGTAATACTTATGGCCACTTTAAAAACTGTAAGCTCATCTACCACCAGAGGGCAGCAAAGCCCCACAAATAGGTTGAGTCATACACACGTTATTAATATTTTTTAGAGCACACACAAATGAAACCACATGAGAAAAGGCAGACTACAATAAGTATTGATAAAACTTAATCTTAAATTCAGGCCGGGTATCAGACATATACAATAAATAAATAGTCGCATACAACACACTTCTAAAAAAATGTTTTAACCAAATTGCTCTTCATAAACGTGGGCAAAAATGTTCAAGTTACTATTTTTTATTGTGCACGTTAGGGGATACCTTATCCCATGGGTTCATATATGACCTCAGTCAAACTGTGAATGAATTAGATTTAATTATAGTAAGAATTACTGTTTCACTTGGAAACAACACTAATACATACCTACTGCATGTATAATTTGTAAAAGTGACTGTTTACTGTGTTTTCTATTAATAATATAATATTATTTCCATTATTTTGCATTTACCTCTTTTTTTTAAAAAAAAAAAAAATACTGCTGTAGTGTTTTCTTGTCAGTGCGTTGCATGTATTCTTCAGGATCTAAAACCCTGAAATCAAAAAGGACACATCACAGCTTTACATCAGCAATGCATACCATTCAACCAGCACATAATTAGATAATGCACTCGGAGTAAACACTTTATTAGTGATAAACCTTGATGTTTTTAAATATGATCTGTCAGGGCTGGAGACTATTTGTAACTATTTGTAGGAACTTTATTTATCTATGGTCATACTGTATAATCTGCTCAGATGGTGTCACAGACCCACAGTATATTACTTGACATAATGTGTTTTACCCTACAAATTGTGTAAATCATAGTCTACACTACACAGGTATTTTCCCTATTTAAAAAAAAATTATATTGTAAACGGTGCATGTGATGTTCTTGTGTTAAAATGTGTGTAGATGATGTTTTCTCCTTCACCTTTGCACCTCATTTTTTTTTATCTTTGCCAACCCATCATGTCTTGTTCTCTCTTCTTCCCCCTCTTCTTTCTTTCCTCCCATCTTTTCTTACCTGCGTTACCCTCCACCCCCTCATATCCTCCTAACGCATTCTTTTTATAACTAATTTCTTCCTCTGCTCATTTACACCTCCAACTTGTTACTTTTCCTCTCTTTTTCTCTGCATACACACTGACCACCTCCAGTTTGAGATCAGGCAGCTGAGGGCCCATCTGGCCCAGCAGGACCTGGACCTCGCAGCAGAACGTGAGGCAGCCATGCAGATCCACCATGTATGGGGCAAACAGGGGAGAAGTTTTCAGGTTGTAGAAGGCTTGACTCCTGGGGAGTCTGACGATGAGGGTGGCCAGAGAAACTCCAGGGAGGCTCGTTCCACTGCAGGTACAGTGCCATCTCTAAAGCAGAGTTTTTAGGGACTGGGTTGCGAGATACTGAAAACAGTAAATGTTAAGTGATAAGGCTTTGTAAACAGATATATGTGTAGCTATATAGCATTTATACTATATAGCTGATCTCGAAAGAATGTATGAAATATTTTTTTTATATCATCTGGTACAAATTTTGGCCCCTAAATGACCTTGCAATGAGGATAATGCAGATGTTTAAAATTAAAATCATTATTTCACAAGCTGGAAAAAATGAACTAATCTAAGACAAAAGTCTGCAGCATTAAAGATATAGCTAACTTGAATACACACCATGTCAGGTGCAGTGTTTGCTTGAGAAAGCAGCATGACAAACCAGGAGAGAGGTGCACTATAAGGTATGTACATAATTATGTGGAACAAAAAGTCTCTAAAGGTGTAACATCAGGGGAACTGGATGCCAGAGCAGTGTACAGTTAATCTGTAGCAGTAGCCCTGGAGCATCTTCGAGGCCAGGCTCTTAGCCCCTCGGTGCTCGCACACAACACCCATCTGACCGCAGGCGCTCCGGGATCAATATGAGGGCAAAAAAGCTTTTAGGATCTGGTGAATTCTGAAGAAAACAAGCATGCTCTCTGACACTGCACCAGCTTGCATGGGTTTCTGTCATGCCCCAACTATCTCTCTTACCACCCTCCCCCCCTCGTGGCGAGGCCGGCCTAGCTAGCCCAGGCCACTTGGGCTATTTCAGGTACAGAGTGCTCTGTGCATTGGGCCTTGTTTGGGGAGAGTGGGTTCCTGTCAACATCTGTTCCCTTTCACCTGCATACCACAATAGGGCAGCAGGAGGCTCCGCGGTGGCCACAATATTACCCCAAGGGCATAGTGGGAAATCTGGCTCTCAGAAACAAGTGGGGCTCTTTACAGAAACATGGTCACTGGGATGAGCACTTAGGCCACAGGGCTCAAGTCAAGTCAAGTCAGGTCAAGTCAAATCAAGCCTAGTTTATTTGTATTGCTCAATATTGCACACACAGTGTCAGTGGGTGTCTCTCACACTCATCTGCGTGGTGCCATCAAACTATCAAGAACTCATATCAAGGCAGTGGCCTTCACAAGAATTAATGTCTCAGGAGATAGAGAGTTTTGCACCTTAAAGTACCAAACCATGTCGATTTTAAGAACATCTAGTGGCGTTAATCAATGAGCCAGTGGAGTTTTCTCTCCGGTGCTGAGAAAGGATTGCAGTGACAGAGCCCAAACTTCTGCAACAGGACTACAATAGAATAGAGGTATTGAAACAAAGAAAGATAGGCTTTTTTGGTTGGAAGCAACTTTTCAAATGATCCTACTGAAAACATAATCCTTGCAACATGTTACAATATTAGAAGAGTCTACAGCCACGGCAGGGCTGGGCGATATAGAGAAAGTCAAATATAATGATTTGATTAACCAAATACCATGATATTGATATTGCACAATTCTGTAGGGTTGGCTTTAGCTTTTAAAAAAATATTTTCACAGTTAGATGATAATTAAACATCACTAATTTAAATATGACAAGTAGAACAAAAATTACATTATTTTATTGTAATACAGCCTCTTTAATGAGGAAAATACAACACATGATGTTCAATATCCAAAATCTAATAGAATATCTACAATATTGATATATTGCCCAGCTCTAAGTCACACTATTGGCTCTACTACAGCAGTGCTTTGAGCTAGATGCTAATATAATATATGCTAATTAGCACCAAACACAAAGTACAGCAAAGGCTGATGGAAATGTCATTAATTTTGCAAGTCATAAACTAAACTGATGATGGCAATGGAAGGAAATTAAGTCAGGAGTTCACTAAAGTTATTCAGATTCACCCTCCAGGTCTGAAACAAATTTGAAGGCAATCCATCCAGTAGGAAAAAAAGGAAAATCCAGGGGATCACTTAAGTCATTAGGGTGTATCCTCCGGGGACCATGAATGTCTGCACAGAAGGACAGACAGTCATTGCCATTGCCAAATTCCATGCTGCTAACATGAAATATATGGTAAAAATGTCCCCAAACTGTGAAACTGTCATTTTTTAAAATCAAATCAGAGTCGATTTCTTGTAATCTAAACTTATACATACATTTTTACGTAGTTTATCTATATTAACATTAGTTGCAGTGGTCTATTCTCATACCACTTCACCTGTGGTGTAGAACTGATACCCCCCCCATCAAATTTACTGTTCAGATTTAACCTAAAAGGACCCCAGCTTGTCACCTCTCTTTTGCAACAGACAGATGACAGCCTGATAACTTGACTGTCACAGAAAGAAGGGCAGAGCCTTTTATGCATGCTGGACAGCCCATTCTTTTTTCTTAAGACTCATACGTTATTAATTGTGGAGTGATTGTCTCAGTCTTGTTTTAGTGAGTGCAATGCTTCCTCTCCAGGGGTGGCTCAGGGATTAATATTTTAGACTGAAAAATAAATGAAATTACCCATCAGAGTCTGCAGCATGTCCCGGGGGACAGGGGCTAGCACTCAGGGTACTCTGGGTTCGCACTCAGCCAGCGGACAGTGAGCTCAAGACCAATCAAGCGAACAGAGGAGCATAGCAGATCACAGCTATTCACCATGCACACTGAGGTCCGCTAGACTGGAGGGATCTGTGCCTGAACAAAGAGCTCCCACTCGCCCTCTCTCACTCATTTCCCCCCATTTCTCTCATCCCTGAAACCAACCCCACCCTGTCTCTGTCCCAGTTTATTTCTGGTGCAGCTAATGCACGGTGTAGCAGTGCGTGATCCTGACCACTTGACAATAAAGCACCTGTGGCCTGGGGCAGAACTCATCTCTGTCAATATTATGTTGTAAACATAGATATTTTCCATTTGGACTAGTTTGTGTGGTTAAAACTGAAATGGACCTACAGACAAAAAGATAGGAAATCAAATTACAGTCACTGCCGCACAGAGCAATAGCAGAGTCAGTAACACCATATAAACTCTAATTTGACTGGTCATTTCCTGCTATATAATTGTAATTTATGGCTCTTAATTTATATTGCATATAATAATATCTATGTAAGTTCAAACCGTATTTGAGAATAGTTTTGTGTTTATTTGTGTATAATCCAAAAAATCAACAACCTAGACATTATTGCATAAAGATCAGATAACAGATAGCCTTGAAAACACTGCAAAAACAGATAAGAGCAAACACAACAAAACATAGGTTTTACTGATGCATTGACCGTAGGTCATATGAGTGGTAGTGAAGAAGAAAGAAAGAATCAGAGTTGAATAAATGGATATAGGAATATTTTCTGTAAATATGAAGAAAGGTTCACCAAATTATAATAAAAATGTCAGCAGGTGTAACCCATAATTTGTACACAAAGGGTTTAGAAATAGGGATTAATCAGATTGTGCAGGTTGTGGTCAAATAGAGGAGAAACTGAAAGGTTTGTGATGAATAACAAGGGGTTTGATTGTTGGCCCTTCCTTGGACTTGATTTATATATATATATATATATATATATATAAATCAAGTC